>NW_017257753.1:3288689-3437007 GCF_001594055.1 Mycetomoellerius zeteki
ATTTAATTTGGAAACACCCTGTATATATATATTTAAATAAAATATTTATATATTATTTATAATGCTTTAGAACACTTAAAAAATTCAATATTTTTATTAATATTTTTTATATATTTTAAATATTTATGTTTTAAATCAATATGTCTCGCTACAATTGTTTGTATTGAATAGTTTCTGTAATAAAATATTAATAAATAGGCAATGAGAGCATTAATACAGCGCGGTACTTGGAGCGCAATACATATAACATATTCTCAATAATTTTACATCACGTATTTATACGTAATGTAAAATTATTCTATGTTAGACAAAGGATGAACATACTTCCTAGTTGGGTATGCCTATCTTCTGTCTAACATAGAAACTATTTCTAACATCTACGGACTATAAATATTGCAAAGATTTTGTATGGTAAATTATATGGCATTGCTGATGATGGTTTGAAGGAAATCGAAACATTCAAGAAGTTTTCAGAGATACGTAATGTAAAATTATTGAGAATATATTATATGTATTGCGCTCCACGCTATAGGTCTTAATGCTCTCATTGACAGTTTATTAATATCTTATTGGTTATTTTTCGAGAACCCTATTAAATATAATGTTTTTTTAGTTTTTATGATATATATATGTTTTTAAATTTTAATATTTAATACTCTGATAAGTAACTTATAACGTATCTTTTAAATGTATTTATCATTTTTAGATAAATTTAACTGTATATATTTACATAAATTTTGAAAATTGACTAACACAATTTATAAGTCTCAAAAAAACTGACCGAATTCTTTTAAAAATAAATGTAACGGGCGCGTTATTTCATTATGAGAGTTTAATTTCAATTATAATATATTTAATTATAATATATAATAAACAATATTTTCAATTTAAAGTCGACTTTTATAATGTACTGTTTCACATTTGTATCAATGTCTAATATAAAACAATATGTAATAACCAAATACGACAGTCACCTCGAGGCTTGTGTACATCACTAACGTAGAACATCACTTTAACTAATTTAAAATTGAAAAGAAAACCGCAGTGCTATAAATTAGGAATTACAAGTTTATAGAGTACTAAATTTTTCTACAAAAGCAGCAATAAAACAAGCAAGTGGATAATAAAAACAAGACAATGTATAGCAGACCCTTCTTTATCTAAATATTCAAAAATTTGATTTCCCAAACAGAATGTGAGATACATTGGACGTAATAATTTGTAAGTGTTCATTGAACCTAAATCAAGAAAATTCATACGTTTTTTACATATAATCAAATCATTTCAGATCAAATAACTTTTATAGCTTTTTACAGAAATCTTGGAACAAATTATATATTCACGTCAAACATCTTCCAATTTTATATATATTATTAGCAACGTATATTATTAACAACGTGAATTGCAAAATTTATCAGGTTCTTAATAATATATAATTATAATAACACTTACGTCGTCTTTACACAATGGTAAATAATTCCTTATTAATCACTTCACTCGAAAAGTTACATGTATTAGAGTTATATGATATTAAGTATGATTGCCATTTTAAACTTGTAGCATAATCACTTTATCAATTATAGACCTAATTTAAATAATCATTTTCAATATAGGTTAAACATAAGAGAAAGAGCTCTGAAATTTTGGAAGAGACGCCAATTAAAAGACAACGTTATGACTTCAAATTGTTGATAGCAAATAGTACAAAAACATATATATTATTTTTGAAGTATTACGATTCACTGTTCATGACCTTAAATGACATTACAAGGTGGCTAAATTTAACAGATGTGAATATATCAAATAATAAAATTGATCTTTTGCCGAGAAAATTGGGCGCTTTGTATCTTCGACGGCTTAATTTATCACATAATTGTTTGAGACGATTTGGATGGACATGGCTAAAAGAAGCACGTATTAAGAGAACTTTACGTTTTCTAGATATAAGTAATAATTCTGTACGTCATTGTAAAATATTGCGACAATCATTAATCAAAGCAGTGTTGTCATAAATAACAATTAATAGCACTGCCATTATGAATATCATTAATTTATAGCTGCCCGAATTACCGGAATACATTTGGAATTTGAAGGCTTTAGTGGAATTGAAAATGAGTCACAACTTGTTGGGACGCTTACCACAAGGCATTGAAAATGTTCGAAATCTTAGTATTTTGGATTTGTCGTATAACAAGTTAATATATCTGCCAGCAGGGATCACTAACTTGCGACTGCAAACTATAGATATTACAATGAATCCATTAGTAGTCATCAGTCACCCAAAATGGGAATGTGAACTAATAATGCCAAGCCTTACTCAATTTGCAGCAAAAGCACTGCAGCGATATTGCAAGTACGTTGCTTTTTTCGACTTGATACTATATAACGTAATTTTAGCAAAAATTGAGTACATCGCACAAGTTCCTATTTCATAATGTATGTAATGAACTAAATCCATATTTTCGTAGAGAAAGAGATGTAATTTTCCGATTGAATGAATTGAATGAATATATAAATAGAAATACAATCGATAATTGCTTCTATTGCGGAAACATTTGTACAACTCCCTACGTATACGCAACGAGGCCATTGCAACCTATATTTGAAACAGCTGAAAAGGTAATAAGACAGACATCAGACATGCCAATAGTATTATATGAATTTTGCTATTGCTTTCCTGAATGTAAGGAGAATTATTAATAATCTAGTAACGAATCAGATATATCTCGAAATTGAGAAGACCGACATTTAAATTAACATTTATCCCGAAAAAATATATTGCTGAAATTTCTAATAAATGCCAATTACATTTATATTTAGATGTAATATATAATCCAGCAAGAACTTGACGTTGACAATTAACGAGCGTCTCCTTCCTTTTTTACATTAGGAAGTTTTTGCAATATCGTTTATCCAGATACGGTGAACGCTAAAATCAGGTTATCTTCTTCTTAACAACTAATCAAGAAAAGGATAACGTGACTTTAGCGTTCACGTTATTGCAAAAACTCCCTATTAAGAGGACTGACACATTCACAAGAATGTGATTCAAATAACCATATCCGGCAATAGGATAGCATTTAATTCATTCTCTTTTATAGCATATATCAATTATTATATGATATAACGCAACTGTCAATTGATTTGTGTGATAAGATAATTGATTAGCAGTTAAAGTTTTGTACTTGCAGTCAAATTCATTCTTGATATGAAACGTTTTATATCAATATGAGATGGCTGCGAAAGAACAACTTGGCAAATCAATGTCTTATTATAAAGTGCTTAAAATTTTATATACGTTGCAATCATATTAACTTTCCATTTAGTTGTCACTTTTTAAAAAATATTGTATGTGAGGACATGTTTTATATATAATTATATATAATTGTATATAAAATATGTTAATCTTATAAGTAATTTTATATAATTTTATATAATTATATATACTTGTTATATGAAACATGTTTCCCCGAGCCATAATGATATCGATTTGTTAAAGTAATAGATACTAAAATATAATTATCTGAGATTACAATTTCATCAAACTGAAATTTCATAATTATAAAAATATTTATGTAAATAATTTTATCTGTACTTGAATACATGGATCATAAATACCCTGCTCTTATACGTATAATTATATTAACTAGATATAACAAAATCAAGAGTATTTGAGCAATTAAAGGTACTCATCCAGTAAACAAGTATATATACTTAAATATGATTACTTTCGCGGTATAAAGAAGAATGGCATTTTTAAATATTAAATATGCTTTTCATAAATTACATATTTATTGATTTGTCATTCGATTCTATTATCGTCAATCTAACGTATAAGGCAATAAACAATGATTGAAGCATGACAATATAAGATATTGATCTTGACAAATGTAACGTTTATTATAATTTCGTTGAAAAGAATTTAAGACTGCAGTATTGTAAATTAATTATGAATCGGTAAGAAATTTCTTAAAAATAATT
Source organism: Mycetomoellerius zeteki (assembly GCF_001594055.1). NCBI lineage: Eukaryota > Metazoa > Arthropoda > Insecta > Hymenoptera > Formicidae > Mycetomoellerius > Mycetomoellerius zeteki. The sequence continues at coordinate 3,292,671 of NW_017257753.1, forward strand.
GTTTATAATAAATATTTTTTCAATATTTATATTATTATTAACAATTTAGAATATTTACAAAATTTATTAGTTTGCCAATCATAATTGTAATAATAAAATTGATTGTGAGATTATAATACATAATGCAGTATAATGACGAGTAATTTTATTTCTTGTTATTCAATTATTTATTTGAAAAGGTATATATTTGTACTGTATACATTATAAATATTTTATGCTTAAAACTTAACATATTCACATTCTTCGTGATTTTGTTCTTTGTTTGGTTTTATGCCGTGCTATGGCTGTACATGGGTGCGTTCCGAGTTACACATAAAGCGCATGATGTATCAATTTATCCTTCTACATTATTTAGTGAACAACGAGAACAATTGATGCATCGTGCGCTTCATGCATAAGAGCCGCGACGCAGACTTTTGCTTAACACATAATGCATAGTGCACTTTGCATTAATCCTTCACTGAATCCTTTCTTTCTTTCCACTTCACGGAAAAGAAGAACTTTAGCTGATTTTCTTATGCACTATGCGTTATGCGTTATGCAAAAGTCTGTGCTGCGGCTTTAATTCGGAACGCATCTATTGTCAATATACGTATTACCTCCAGAAATATTTGTTGTTATATATTTCGACATACACGGTTTGTGCACATAAAGGCGTCACTAAACGGAGATTTGTCTAAAACGCGGATACGTCCTTTCTACACAGTTGGAAAAAATGTGTTGAATTTAACATAAATCGTATGTCCCAAACGGTCCACTCAAATTTTTGAGTTACTGGCTGCGTTCAGCAGAAAAAGCAGCTTTGCAACTGTTGTAAAATTCTTCAATTACGATTGATTCTTGCTTTTAGTTCCTTACAGATCTAAATGTATAAACCAATCATATTGAAGAATTTTACAACAGTTGCAAAGCTGCTTTTTCTGCTGAACGCAGCTAATTTTACACAAGATGAATGTGTTAGAAGGTAACACAAATATTATGTAAGAGAATAAATATAAAGGAAGATAACATCGACACAGTTTGTAAACATACCGTAGGAACGTATTTTTTTTTTCAGAAGATTAACATTTATGATATGTTAAATTAACACATATTTCATTCATTTGTCTTAGAATTTACGTTTTAAAACACATTATTTTTATATTACTTTTTCACTTATTCATAAATTGTGTCATTTGGCACTAAGAAACATTGAATATCAATTTCATAAAAAATCTTTAAATAACATAATCACATTATATTAAAGTAACACTCGAATATGTTAAAAAATTCAACACAAACTGTTAACACAAACGTGAGTGGATCGTTTCTAACACAAATACATAAATTTTTTTACTGTGTACTCCACTCCAGCTGATTTCACTCTCAGGTTTCTTTCTGAATTAAACTGGAGTAAACCAGCCTGATATTTCTGACTAGAGGTAGTCGTGAAATAATAATCGATGATCGTTCTTGCTGTTTCTGTTACGTTGTTGAAATAAAGATGCAATTTTTCTGAAAAATTTCTAATTTATCCTCATATTTAAAATATAACTTTAACTGAGTTATTGTTTTCAACTGAAGTTTAGTTTTTATAACCACACATTAACAAAATTAAATATTACATAATCAGTAAACCAAATGCCATATGTGGTTAAATGCACAGAAATGCATTCAACGCAGCAAACGAGAACGGATTGGATTGGATAAATCCATATGAATCAAGTTTTTAAATCCGCGAAAAAGGTATTGAATTTATCGTTGCAAAACATTTTTCTTAAAACTTCGAAACTTTTGTCGTTCTCGGCATAAACTCCACCTTACAGACACATATTAATGCGTATACTTTAATTCTGGAAAAGGATTTTCGAATCTGTAAAAGAGGAAAAAAGTAATCGTTATACAAAAATTACGATTTAATCAGTAATACAGACGGCTTTAGGATCCCCTTAAAGTAAAAGCATAATGTATTTTTTCATTATACATTTAAATGGAATGGACGAAAAATGTCGGACCAATCACAAATCGGGGAAAAAGTGGTCAGAGAGAGAGGTTTGTTCGTGTCGCAAGCTCCAATATGCTTCGACAAGCTCCTACTCACTCTATCAAGGTTGCGTTCGGAAATATCACCCGAGTGTCCTCGTGTATCATTTTATCTTTATTTAACATTGGGTGAACAACAAGAATAAAATGATACACTGGGACACTCGGGTGATATTTTCGAACGCAGCCCAAGCGCGTTGGAGTGAGACAAGCATTCTATGATTAGTCAATTCATAAAATTCTTTGTTCTGATTGGTCACTCAAACGCTTCGAAGCGTTTGTAGCGTCAAACGGACCGCAGCCTAAGGGCGCGTTCACACCTTGACGGAAAACCAGAAAGCGGAAAAGCAGTGGCCAATCACAACTTGCGCTGGTAGTAAGTAATACAAAAAGCTGAAATTGTCGACTACCGGCGCGAGTTCTGATTGGCTGCTGCTTTTTCGCTTTCTGCTTTTCCGTCAAAGTGTGAACGCGCCCTAATGCCTAATTCACACTGGACGCAGCAAGCATCAAGCAGCAACCAACCAGCAAAGCGTGACGTAATATTGTTACGTCACTGGCTAAGTTTCCACCGAGGGTTAGAGTTGGGTCAGAGTACAAGAACTGACCAACCACAGTCAAGCATTCCCCTGTCATTCGACTATGACAGGGGAATACTCGACTGTGATTGGTCAGTTCTTGTACTCTGACCCAACTCTAACCCTCGATGGAAACTTAGCCACTGTAAATATCGCCTCACGATTAGTTGCTTCTCCGCTGCTTGACGCTTGTTGCGTCCAGTGTGAATTAGGCATAAAGGTGCATTCACATGCAAGCGTCAAGCAGCAGAAGCAACAACCAATCAGCTGGACGATACGGGCAGTGGTGTAAAAAATATTTTTTACACCACTGCCCGTATCGTCCAGCTGATTGGTTGTTGCTTCTGCTGCTTGACGCTTGCATGTGAATGTACCTTTAAGAAGCATATTGGAACATGTTGGAGCATGCGACGCGAACAAACCTTCTGATTAGAGGGTTTGGTTAATGGCGTTTGTGCACAAGAAGCGTCATTAAACGGAGATTTGTCTAAAACGCGGATACATCCTCTCTACTTCATTCCATTGTCAGGTTTCGTTCTGAAGTAAACTGGAGTGAACTATCCTGACATTTCTGACCAGAGATAGTCGTGAAATAATAATCGATGATTGCTCTTGTTGCGTCGTGTTGAATTAAAGGTGCAATTTCAATGCGTCATCTGTAATATACATTCATCATGTCTGCTACGGCTATACATAAATTTATAACTTTTATAGGATTTATATCTATATTACATGCAGCTTATTCCGCGGCACAGCGTGAGTATCTGCATATTATTCTTTTAGTTTATCAGTTTATTACTTTCTTAGGTTAGAAGTGATATTAATATTATGATGAAATTATATCGTTTGTTTTTGTTTGACATTTTGTGCATTTAAAGTAAAGTAAGACACAAGTCGTAATCAAATTTCGGAAATGAAAATGAACAGTGTAACCAAAATGAATAACTTGATTTTTATAGATCGTTCCTATTTGCGAATCACTGAACAAGAGTTTACTACTTTGCCAATTGATGTAAGTTATAATTCATGATGGTTATTCTACAATGAGTTGGTAGTTGGAAATCTTAAGTCTTAACCAGTTTTAACCTAAATAGGTGACTGAGTTTTTGCATCTAGTTGTTAGTTGTACAATGAGTCATTTATCTCAACTAATGGAAAAAAATAAAGTCGAATTTGATCAGTCTTAAGAAAATCGATAGTCATACATAGTTGGCTGTTGGTCAACTTCACCGATTCACCGATAATGGACTTTCTACAATAAGCCATTAGTTATAAATCAGAAGCTAAAATTGATCAATCACAGTCGTCAATTTTTAGCTTCTGACTTCTGATTTATGACTAATGGCTTGTTGTAGAAGGCCCATAAGGCTTAGGACTTACTGACTACTGACTCATTATAGAATCAGCTTGATACTTGCTTCTCATAGAGAAAGCTAAGTTTTATTTCTATATAAAATATTCTATAAATTCCAACAAGCTGATAGGATCTTAGAAGATTACATGTTATAGAGATATGTTTTGCTGTTGCTATAGATTTTAATCCAAGGCATAGCCAGTTTATTTATCGTTATGTACGGCGTTATGTACATTGCTGGCGATTTCAAGGAAATCCGGGCAGTTGTCGATTTGGAGAATAAATCTTGGGAGACGCTGCGGAACCTACCATCCTTTCAAGTATTTAATCATCGTGGAAGATCTCTATCCCCAGAATACATCTCGGAGTAAAAATAGTATATTTTAATATCAAATCATTGAAAAAAGATAATAGATTCACCAACTTATTTATATTATTTGTTAAATCGCATTTAGTATAGCAAAGCTCTATTGAAATTTAGTATTATCAATTAATATAATTTACATTTGTTATATATTAAAATAAATAATTTATCACTTTAAAAAACCAAGTTACATATAAAGTGAAAACATTAACAAGATAATCTGATATATACATAGATATGAAATGTAATTATTTATTACTGAAAAGCAATCTGTAGCAGATTGTGATTTTTGTCTTCATATCAATTTACAGCCTTAAAATTCAAAACATGCGGCGTTTTGCATACACATTTTATAATTGTGTGACAGTAAATAGTGAATAAAAAGTCTCACAGTTTTTCTTATCGCATTTTTCATTTGTATGTTTTCCTCCTCTATTTTTTTCCAATATATTTATTTTTTATAAGAAAAATTAATTAATAGTATAGTAAAAGTGCATAATAGAACACGAGACATCACTTTTTCTGTTTCTTCTTTTCCGCCTCTGCTTCCTTTTCTCTTTCGATTTCTGTTACATATTCGCCTATGGTGTCTGTGTCCAACATCTAAAATTTTATATACATATATATATTATTATTACTGTAAATTTGTTTTACATGGATTTCTTCGATTAACATGTACAGTTAGATACAAGTTGCAATTATACCTCTAGCGGTTGTCCACGTCGCATTACCGCTATTTCCAGATTTTTTTGTCCAGATTGAACTACTTCAAGGAGCGCTCTGATAGCTAATTTTATACAACCCTTTTCTGTCGATACTTCTTCCGGGGTGTAATACTTCTCTAAGAATTCGTGTACAGTTTTAGCACTGCGACCTGTTGCATTTGCCTTTGTGGAAGAACAGATTGATATAAATTTTTAAGTATTAAAAATGACATTCAATTACCATTCAGCAAAAAATTTATAAAATCAGTCTTATCCATAAATACCTTCCATTCATAATATATCCCTGATGGCTCTGTTTGATAAAGATGTGGGACACCATCATAATCAAATCCAGCTAGGAGACAGGATATTCCAAAAGGTCTACGTCCGTTACTCTGTGTATATTTCTGTTTTAAGCCTGTAAATAATAACAATTTTAGTTTTCTGTTGGAGTGATGTATAGCTCCATATAAAAGCAATTGACTTGTAGTCAACAAGTTCCAAGTTTGATCTCGAACATGTCTTGGTTTTATATGAGATTGATTGGAAAATTAAGAGAAAAAAAATGAGTGAGAAAAAAAAATATATATATTAAGGTAGTGCGAAAAAAGTGAAGTTCCATCTTAATCTAAATTTAAAAACGTTCATTCTTTTGGCAGAACATAAAATATAATCCGATCTCATAAAGGCTTTGCACTTTTCTTCTTGGTATAATATTAACTGTTGTACACTATTACAGAAAAATTTGTAAATTTTAGTCATACCTGCAATATACCTTGTAATATATTCCAAGGTAACGGGATCTTCTACAGTTAATTTATGACTCTGGCATTCAACTTGTGCACGATTGATCAATACTCTTGCATCAGCGGTCAAACCTATTAAGAGAATTGGAAACAATTATTCCATTTGCAACATCCGAAAGCAATATTTATCTCTTTAAGCCTCTATTATACCTGCAAAGGCCATAATTACATGATCGTCCAACAGACATATTTTGCGCACTGTACGTTCCTCTTGTAATTTAGCAACAGACTTCTTCTCGACACCCAAGACTACTACATCTGCACCACGTACACCAACCTGCACTTACAAAAAATTGAAGCATAAGCAAACAAAGAATAAACAGCATTTTGTTTAGAATTTCAGTTGGAATTTTTAAATTCTTTATAACTAGAAAAATGACATGGATATAAATGTTTTATTTCTATGAATAGAAAGCCAGAATGTGACATGCCAAAAACGATAATGCTGAGATGTATAAATAATACAATACACATATATATGTATCAGGGTTGGGTAAGTTAATGTTTTTTTTAACTGAATAAAGTTAATGGCTTTACAAAATTAATATTGAATTAACTTAAGTTTAAAAAAAGTTAGTTTCGAAAAAAAATATTTTTAAGGTCAAAATATCCTAATTTTTCTTAAAATGAGATTAAATAATAACTACAATATAGATTATTAAGTAAATTAAATTTTTACTTTTTTTATTCACATATGATGACATAATTTTTTAGGTTTTTACTTTTTAATAAGCCTTAAGCCTCATAAAAAATGGACCAATTACAATCAAATGTTCTCCTCGCATTCGATTGTAATGGTCAATTTCTTATGACTTAAGGCTTAAAACATCTATTGTAGATCCGGAATAAGGTTTGTGGCATAAGGCATAAGTCAATCAGAAGGCTGTATTAGCATCTTAAGAAATTACTTAAGATGATCTTAAAATTTGAACGGATTACGAATATACATCCTTAGTCTTATTATATTTTATTATTTTTCTAAGGCATTTAAAAGAAATAAAAAAAATTTTTAACTTAAAGAAAGTTAAAAAGTTAACGTTTAAAAGTAACTTAGTTAAGTTCAAAGTTATTAACTTTTTAAGTGTTTTTTTTTTAACTTTTAACGATTTAACTAGTTACTACCCAACACTGATAAGTATATATACATATATATGTGTGTGTGTGTGTGTATATATACACCATATATATATATATAAAACCTAACCTAATAAAGGATTCGCAGAGTCATGTACAAAGTAGATGAATAAAGTTAGTCAATCATAACTAAAATTCTTCATGCATGACAACAATTAGACTGGAAATCGACGGATAGACGAAAGAAAACAGTGAAACACATGAAAGACTCTTTACTTCAGGAGAAAGAGAGGTTAGGAAAATCGAACTGTTCAACATACCGCCGTCGAGCCTTTCTTCACTGCCTCCTGAGCGTATTCCACCTGGAGCAGATGCCCGTCTGGTGAAAAAACCGTGATCGCTCTGTCGTATCTCGCCGACATTATTTCGGCTGTCTAAAATATTCACCGTCCTGCAGGAAACTCAAAATGACTCCACCGTTTTCCGAGCAGTCAATCAGCACCCACTCATTCGGCTCGTTCCGGAATCGGCACTCCGGACGCGAACATGACAACGCATTTCCCTAGAAATGTACCGTGTGTCATGTGTGTCCCGGATTGGACGAACGGATCCTCATGAAACGACAACGCGACGTTCCTATAGGCTCTATGACTACGTTTACACGGTTCGATTTACGCCGAAGTTATAACATTGATGTTACGAAATTGACCAATCACAGTCATTTCATTCTTCAGAAAAATGGCTATGATTGGCTAGTTCCATCCTCCTAAAATGGGTGCATCCAGAAGCACGACTGCTCATTGAGAGCTCTTGTACCTGTTTGGTCTATATTTTTAGCTCTAATAGAATATGCCAATCAGATGTAAGAGCTCAGCAAGCGATCGTGGTTCTGGATGCACCTAATGGCTGCGTTCAGCAGACTCAACAGTTTTGCAACCGTTTTATGATTGTTTGCCGAGATAGGACCATTCTTCTAGATCTAAAAGTATGATCCAATTAGCGCGAAGGAAACTTCCAACAGTTGCAAAACAACCGTTCTGCTGAACGCAGCCAATGGGCGCATTCAGCGGACACAACAATTGAGTGAGCGCTCGATGTTATTGGTGTATTCTTTTAACTCATCCAATCAGAATTTTAGATCTAGAAGAATACACCAATAGTAGCGAGCGCTCACTCAACTGTTGAGTCTGCTGAATGCGCCCATTGACTCCTATCAATGAACAATATTCTGAGAATCGATTGTGGCTGTGTTCCAAATTCACTGTCAGCACTGAAAATGCAACAGTTTACGTTACGTGCACTGTAGATTTTCAATACAGACAGTCCATTTTGGAACATGGCCTGTGTACGTATCTTGAATTGTGAAACTTACAACTAACACTTCAGTTGTCAGTTTAGTTAAATAAAGTGAGTGGAGACGGGGGCAAATTTTTTTATAACACAAATATTTTGTCCTTCTACCAAATATTTATTCGATATGATTTCCTTTAATTGCAATCACTGCGTTATTGTATCACACTCAGCAAACATAATAGTGATTAAAAGAGAGTCGCATTTTTTTTTGGCGCATACTGTATATGTGAATGATATTGAAATAATTACATTAAGTATTCATATAATTATATGTGTTAACTACACATATGATTGACTATACTTTATGTAATGAAGAAAATTATACATACTTAATCAAAATATGCATATAAATATATTGTACGTAAAATATACATAATTATACTCTGACAGCCCGTACGTGACGTAGCAAGCATGTCACTGTAATGAGCTAATTGTTGCACGTTATGTTAGGTCTTATAATAGTTAATATTCGAAATATGATTGACACGCTGTCATATATTCTATGCAATGTCTCTGTGATGTAATGTGTGTTAATAAAAATATTTTATATTAAAAATGTAATTTAGTTTCAAAGTATCAAAAAGGCACTCAGAAAATACAATACGCAGCTAATTGAAGTCAAATTATTTTTTTTTACATAGCGGCGACATGCAAAAGACTTATCAGATTATTGCGGACTTTAAAACGAAAATAGAACAGGGTACCTATCATGGAACATGTCGGAATGAATTCCGATCGGAATCCATTCCGACTTTGTTCCATGATAGGTACCCAGATCTCTTTCACGTACATTGCTATTAGAGTATTTTAAAAATCTGATTTTAACTTAAAATCTAATCGTATAGAGATATTTGAAAAGCATATTTAAGGTAATTATAAATATAAAATTAGATTTAAGATTATATTCGTATATTTAAGAGATATTTAAATTATTATATTCGTATATTTAAAAGGTTATATTTAAGAGATTTAAGATTCAAACTGAATCTTGTTTATAATGAGATATTAAATATGAGATTGGATTACGAATATTTGTCCTGCGAAGATGATCTCTTGAGAATTGATAAAATTCTGTTTATGTAACATGTTTTGTGCACATCCAATTAGTAAAGAAATATTTTTTAAATATCTAAAAAAATAGTTTTAGCAATGTTAAAAAAACATTTAAAAAACGTTAAAATTAATGGGAATTCTTCTTTTATTAAAAAATATTTATTTTAACATTATAAAAAACGTTTTTTAACATTTAACAAAATGTGTTTTTAATAATAAATAAACGTTTTTTAAATATTTAGAATTGTTAGCAATTAAAAAAAATGTTTTTTTTACGGCGCGCGGACTGTCAAAATACTTTATTTTCATTTGGAACTCAATTTTGAGGTTGCCTTCAAAGTATCATTTCAGTATCGTTTCACTATAAAGTAGATGAGAAATCTCCAGTGTTGGGTAGTATCTTTATACATGTATCTAGATATATGTATAGAAATACATTTTGTGTATTTAACCTATATCTGAGGTACATTCAAATTCGAGTATTTGTATCTAGATAAAAAAACAGCATCTGAACTTATTTTCAAATACATTTTTCAGATACATTTCCTCAGCATAGTCATAATTCCATTTTGTGTATGATTGTTGATTGATTTTATTCCGTAGAAAAAAAAGCAGCTTTGTTGTTGCAAAATTCTATAACATTGGTCTTTCCCTTAGTTTCTCATTGAATCTAAATGCAAATCAGTCATATTAAAGAATTTTACAGCTGCTTTTTCTGCTGAACGCAACCAGTGATCTTAAATTGTGGAATTTCTAACGCATGTATAGTTAAGTTGAAAACATAATCTTTGAAACATTTTTAATTTGCAAAACTATGATGAATAATATCGTCTTATAATTCTTATCCTAAATCGTTTTACGATAACTATAAGTTTTTTCAATTATCTAAATGTAACAAAAATGAATGAATAAATGATTCATTTAATAACTAATACATTTTTTTACACATTACCATTATTACAATAAAATTAATTTAAGAGTATCTGAAATGTATATCTGAAGATACACTTTTAAAGTATCTGATATCTGTATCTATATACATTTTAATATGTGTATCTATATCTGTATTTAGATAAATTTTTGTACATGTAACTGTATCTGTATCTAGATAAATTTTTAGAGTATCATCATATTGTTGTGTTTTTTATTCTATCTTATGTGATTAGCTTACGAAAAATAGTCCATCTAGCCATGATGCCGCGTACTGCTCGCTTAAAATAAAATAAATATTGAATTAAAAAACGTAAAATAAATATTTTTTAAAGTTATTATTTCAAAGAAATAACTAATGTAAAATAAATAATATTTGATCAATATTAAATTTAACGTTAAATGTGAAAATATCGACCTCAACGGTGGCTCATTCTTTGGATACACGCGTTATTATTCGCTATTATTCGGCATTTTTTAATTTTATATTTATCGCTGCGTTATAGATATAATTTTATTAAAAGTATCATTTATTATTATATAACGTGTTATTTCTAAAATAATATTATAACTATTGTATGATATTTGACAATCACAGAAATTATGATTGTGCACAAGTTAGAAAAACTTATTTTGAAAGAGATTGCTGTTGGAATATCTAAAATATTTAGGATAATTAGCAAGAGTTTTCGTAAGTTGAACATAGAAGTCATAATAATATCATGAGGACATCATCATGACTTCATTCGTCATTTATAAATTAATTTTTAAGTATCAAATATCATCATGAAGTTCTGTGATATCATTCTGACTTAATTATGATTCCATGTTCTACCTTGAGTATGTATGTACTTCCTGTACTTCCTTGAATTTAATTTAACTGTGACACATAGTCTCTCTGATTGATATCTCTTAATTATTTTCGTCTGGGGGAAAGTCCATTGCAGATCTCAAGGCACTGAGAAATACAAATTCTAAGCGAACGTAAATATTTCCGTGTATAAAAAATCTAATGCTAAAAAATTATCATCAAACTAATAAAAAGTCCAGAAAAAATTTTGATTCGTAATTTTCTACATACTGAAATAGAGATTTTTTATCCTATTTAATATTTTTTTATTTATTATGCAATCTTTATCTTCACGCATGCTTAAGAGGGAATCACATATTTTGATATTTACTATAATTTTGTTGCGAATTTCAACGTAATATTTTAGGGACATTTTTTTAAAGGGATTCTAAAACCGTCTGTATTACTGATTAAATCGTAATTTTTGTATAACAAATACTTTTTTCTCTTTCACAGATTCTCGAAAATCCTTTTCCAAGATTAAAGTATACACATTAAACGATAAAAAATTTCGAAATTGAAATCTTAAAAAATTTTTTATCTTCTCGGCATAAACTCCACTTCACAAACACATATTAATGCGTATACTTTAATCCTGGAAAAGGATTTTCGAATCTGTGAAAAAGAAAAAAAGAATTTGTTATACAAAAATTACAATTTAATCAGTAATACAGACGGCTTTAGGATCCTCTTAACTGCAGACATTATATTCCATTTTTAAGTTAATCATAATAATTTTCGATAAAGTTGTCAAGCTCAAATAATATAATTGTCTGCAATAGGTCCTTTTAAAACAAGAATGAGATACATTAACCTGAAAAAAAGGCAATAATCAGACGCTCTTTCGTTTTGATTTCTACACGAGCGAGTGGGGATGAATAGATAAAAATGATATCGTCGCTCTTATAAGAGAAACGATCGGCTTAGAGAAACGTTTAGTCAAGGCTGGCCGCTCTGTCATGCTCGCTGTGCTACGTTTGCCTGTGCAACATGATTGGGTCGGTATATTTTCTTTTTTTATCGCTCCTAGAAGGTGTGGGGGCAGCAGGTAAAAATGCCTGTGTTGACAATTTTTGCATAATTTTTTTTTACTGACTGTCTCGCTAAACCGTTCGACGTATTAAAAATCAATACGAATTTGACGTAAGTGAAAACACAGTTACCGTCCTTGTACGCAATAATAAAAATTGACATTGTGAAACGTTTTGTTTCTATAGCTTGCAAAATTTGTGATGCTTAAACAGTGCAAATGTGAGTTGCAACAGAAACTCGTGATTTGCGAGAACGTGCTTGTTGAGTGCAATTTTTTAACGTAATCCGCTGTATGTGTATCATACTTATATTTGCTGAGTTATTATATTTCATGTAAATTTATACATATATATCAGAAATAAATAAACAAATAAAATATTGGAGATCAAATATTTAGGTTAGAAATAATTAGAAATAATTAGATAAGTATCAGAATCTATAAAATAAAAAATGTACTATTTTTGTAATTTATTGTGTTTATATTTGCGTATATATTTATTATTTTTTAATATAAATGATCGAAACACAATTTTCTTAAAACGAGAAATTGTTATAAAATGTCTCTAAAAAAGTATTGTAAATTTAATTTTGATTAATCGATAATTTTATTTTCTTAAGCAATTAACAGATTAAAAACAACTCTTGTCATATCACTTACATCAAAAAAGTCAGACGAAATGTAGGAATAGATAATTTTCTATAGAAATTTCCATCAGAGACATCGTGCGTTGCAAGGGATGGAAGATTGCTTGATACTCGAGTGATTAGTGTGGCGTAATCACGTGCAAAAAAATTAATACACCATGTGCTGCAATCGCATTTAGAATCGTAATTATCGTGTGCGCGTAAATGCAATTATTGTTCGTTATACAGCATTTTTAGATAGAAAAAAATGAGATAAAAGAGAAATAGAGAAAGAGAGCATTAAAAGAGTATTCTCGCTAAACGTGGAAATTTACCTTGATTTTAAATCCAGTCGATGATATTTCGCATCGAAATATTACGTTCACTGTACAATGATCGTTACTGTGTACACGATACTTCTATTATAATTGCAAAAGTATTTAACTAACAACTAGTTATAGATAATTTTGCCTCCACAATTCGTGTGTAAGTATGTTTCCATAGATAGTGCCACATGTTACATCAAGAATGGATACAAGAAACCGGTTTTGTAGAAAGTATTTTATAAAAAACGTTCTCACAGCCTTCTAACTAACTTATTATTGAAAGAAAATTATCGTCGAGTTTTTTTGCAACATTTTTATCATTCTGGTTACAAATGATACATGTATGTATGTGCTTCATTCGAAAATTACTTTTCAATATTTTTAATTCTTTTAAAAAGCATTTTTTGAGAAAATTTATTCTTGTGTCGCAAAAAATTTTTACTTATTGGTGCATTTATGAATATTCTCGAATTAATTTATGTTGAATTGTTTATAAGTTAATTATATTTACGTAAATTCATATACATTATAATATAAGTATACAGTTTTTGCAAATCCTATTAAAAATTTACAATTGGCAATCAAATTATGTGTTTATGCACATACACTCACTCACTCACACATACATACTGTATAATAATTCATCATTTATTCACATTTTAATATATTTTAATCTGAAGTATATAAAATGAAATGTGCTTGCCAGTTACACTGTTGTGCAATTTGTAATGCTCATAGATATAAATTAAACACACCTGTAATTAGCTAAACAGATTTTTAGTTAAATAGTCATTATTTAATTTAAAGTTGCAAAAGTATAAGGATGTTTGAGTTGTGAAGAAATGTGTGCAATATGTTTTTTAAATATGAAAACCTGTCACTACATTGATCATTATTTCTTTATCAACATTATTGTGCAATATTTTTGTAAATTGTGATTGTATTTAAAAAAAGCTTCCTGAGGCAAGTTGATTTATTTCAGTCGACGTTATCGAACGTCGTCTAAAAGAAATGTTTACCTAATTTTTAAGCATTTACTTAGTCTGTCTTATTCCCTGATTAATAAAGTAAAAAAATTATTTTTTCGCTTTATTTACACGCGACGTATCTACTACATTAATCCCTTCTTTATCTTTATTGTACGTTCATAATAGAATTAATTAGACTGATAAAGTGAACAATAATTAAATATTTACAGATCTGTAACATGTTTATTTAAGTCTGTATACTTAACCTGTTACGAAACAGGATCTTTTTTATTTCTTATAATTTTAGAGTTACATCTCGTACATCTTGAAATTCTTAAATTAAAATTATTGTCTGTAATGACTCGATGTTAAGTCCATACGATGTATGGCTGTATTGAATGGTATATACACGCGTTACGCAATCTCAAGGAATTGCATAGTAAATGTCTTCTATGTGTGTAAATCTGTGATTGCATGATGATAACTGGACCACGTTCTTGAATCAACATGATGACAATAAAGATGACAGTAATATGACGTGATCGCGTTGATAATATTGATATCTATCAAGCAATACATGTTTACCTTTAATTAGGTATATAAATTTTTAAATTGCGATTCTTATCATACACACACACGCACAAATAAACATTGTTTATGGAGTATTTACAAAGGAATTTTATTATTTTATAATCTTATAAACTTTGTTGCTTTATAAATGGTTATTACATCTCGTTTAACTGCACGACATTTTTATTTATACGAACATGCATCATTCAAATTTTAATTAATATGTATAAATAAATTAATATGTATAAATAAATCTTTTTAATATCTATTTATCAATTTTTTTATTATACATAGAATTGCACATTGTAAAATATTTATATGACTATTTTAATTTATACCATTTTAAATAGCGTAAGGTGTTTTCACGTTGTAAAATATAACCATGATGCTATGATTGTACTTTGTTGCAACTGATAAACCTTTACAGTAGTGACACAGGTGTGAACGCGGTCATGGTAAACCATTAATTGGAGCGTAAAGCAACCATGAGATTGTAACCGACAGAAGCATCATTATTATTTTATGATCGCTATTGTTCGGCCTCTTTCATCAGTCACAATTAGACATGCATCGTAATCATAGACTTCCTACTTTCTATAGAAAAACAATTATATGTATATTCATATTGTAATGTGCATTTAACTCGATTTATTCAAATTTTTTTAATAGTTCTTGACTATATAATCGAATTTTAAATTTTAATTACATATAACATAAAATCAAAGTACAGTAGAAATAATAAAAATAAAAATGTTTTTTATACATATTATATGCTAATTTCAAATAAAAACTATATGTAGAATGTCACGCAAATTAAATTTGTAATGTTTAAAATTAAAGATTATGTTATAATCGTTCAATGATATTCGATCACGAATTTTTATGAGATAAACGCGGTTTAATTAGACCGATTGTTAATATATCATTAAAAGGACAAACAGTAAAAATCTATTTTTTAATATTTATTTTTATATGCTTTGTACAGAGGGAGAAAAAAGCTGATTGCATTCGGCCTGATGGTCGTCGTACTTGTGGCCGTTTTCGTGGTATTAATTGTAATCTTCACGGTCAATTCAGATGTTAAGTGCGGTTCAAAGTTCGTCAGTTCTTCTAAACTGGGTCGGTATGCGAAGGTAATACTTATTGATCGATGAGTATAAAAAAAAAAAGATTGATTTAATTAAACTGTAATAAAAATACCAACATTTGACTTACTCATATACTGAAACATATTCTCAAGAAGTTATTCATTTAATTAAAATATATAGTGTTGAAAGGAGAAAGGAGATAATTATTTCCAAATACGGAATACTTCTCGTGCTACCAGTACGTACTAACAGCTAGGAAATTAATTAATAAAAAATTTAATTCAATATTAAATAACAGAAAATAATATTATGTGCGTATTCGTTTTGAGAATGTATTTTTATTAAAATTATTATTTTTAAATAACTGCTTTATTTCACTTGTTATTTCGCAAATATTCACTTTGTTTTACATATAAAAAGAAAAAATACAATATGTGATATAGTACAGCACATTCCAAAAAGAAAAGTTTTTTCTCACAATTATTGAAATATTTGTGTACAGGGCGCTGTGGCAACGAACGGTCAGGAATGTTCAAAAATCGGTGCGGATATCTTATCTAAAGACGGTTCAAAGGTACTTATTGCAATTTTATCTCTTAATCTTCTTATATTGATATGAAGAGTGCTTCTTGATTCGATAAGATTTGCTTATTGTGATGTAACACCTGATGTATTTGGCGAACAAACTATACAGTGAGCCATATATTTTTACATTTGATTTAAATTTAAAGCATGGGACTGGGCGGCGGATTTTTTATGACGATATGGGACGCAAAGAGTAAAACGGCAGATTTCCTGGACGCGAGGGAGACCGCCCCAATGAATGCAACAGAGGACATGTTCAATAGCAATGCTCATTTATCCATGTATGGTAGGATTTTTTCGCAAAACTTACTGACAGATACTTACACATTTACGTCAAAATTGCTTAGAAGTTGTATTTAGTCATTACCGGCTGCAACGTAACGTTTAATTATAAAAGCTCTACTTTGCTTGTGTGGGTGCGTAATAATAATAATCACCTAAGTAAAAATCTATCTGTGTTGTCGAACAGGTGGACTCGCAATTGCTGTCCCGGGTGAGCTTATGGGCTATTCGGAAGCGCATAAGAAATACGGGAGGATACCGTGGTCTGACTTATTCGAGCCCACAATCAAATTGTGCGAAACTGGATCGATCGTCAATGATTATCTTGCCGCATATCTGGTCGAGAAGGAGCCTATGATAAAGAACGAGAGCAGTTTGGCTGAAATACTCATAAATCCTGTCACTAATAGAACGTGGATCGTAAGTAGCATCTTGATTGTCGAAGTCTCATTTATTATTTTTTAATCTCTCGCTTTGTTTGGTGAACATCTCGTGGATCAGCAGAACTGATGAATTAAATAGAGGAATATTTACAGGCAGGAGATCGAATAAAGAGGCCGAAATTGGCAAAGACCTTGAAGCTTATAGCAGAAGAGGGTCCCTCCGTGTTTTATAATGGCAGTATCACTGACAAATTAATCGACGAGATAACTAAGTTTAAAGGAATAATCACGAAACGAGATTTTCAAACGTATAGGTACGTACTATGTTTTTTTATTTTTGTATTGAAATACTACTATTATGAATATTTGTGAAGTGCAAAACTTGTTATTTCGCAAAATTTAGATTAAAGGCTACTATAAACTTATCTTTACTACGCAGTTATTTAAAATTTTACGAGAGAGAGAGAGAACGTAAAAAAAAAAGAAACGTGGGTCACAGTAGATAAAAACGACGCTGATTTACTGTAACGATAATATTAATGGAAAACTTATTGAAAAAACTTAACGAAAAATTTATTTTTTATATTACATTAAAGAAATTAATCAGAATATCATGACTGAAAAGTTTTGCTAATGTTATATCTCTTTTTAGTATTTTAATATTAACAAAATAATTAGGTATGAATGAATATAGATTGTTTAATATTATATAATATTAAACATCATTATTTAGAATCAATTAATTTATGTAAGAGCTGATAACAATGTAAGAGCAGATTAGATTTCGCAATGACTTAACAAAACTACTTATATTAAAGTAAACATTAAGTTGTGCTTTGACCTTGATTGTTTTATTATAAGCATTTTTTTAAATAAATTGATTGCGTCACTTAGTGACAATAAATGATATAAATATGAGATATATAAATGTGATAAATATTATCGAACTAGGGCAATATTACGAGAAAACTACTATTGAGAAGACTATTAAATTCATAATATCAATTAAATTATATCCAATTTGAATTATTTTTAATTATTTCTACAGGTCGCCACTATTTCTATTCAATTTCGTTAATTTCGTTAATTTGATTAAAATAATAAAGATAAATAATTTAACCCCAAAAAATGTATTAAATTTGAAAATGTGCTTAAATTTAGTTTATTATTTATTCAGTGCATACATTAATATGTACGCTATTTACTTTGAAATTAACCACAGAAATAGATTAATTTACATTTTGACACACTGAAAAAAAATTGATTAAATTTTAATACATATTTCTTTGAATAGTACTAAGTAAAAATTTACTTAGAAAAAACATTTACTTAGAGTAAATAAATATTTATTCAAGTAAATAAATATTTACTAAACAAGTATAATGATTAAATGAAATGGTTTTTTGTATCAAATAAATATAAATTTAATAAATATTTACTTCGAACTGTTCAAACAAATATTTTATTAAAATTTAGTATTTTTTTCACTGCACACATTGAAGTTAAAAATGGCAAAATGTTATTTAACTCAAAAAATTGGGTTACTATTGTTTTTTTAATATCTAACATTGTAGATGTGAGAGTCGTAGCACATTGATAATGCAAGACTACTTTGCAGAGCCATATGGAGAAAGCCGGTCGCGTTGAAAATGGGGAACCTGACAATTTACAGTGCTCCGCCGCCAGGTTCAGGCGCAATTCTATCGTTTATAATGAACGTCCTTCGTCGCTTGCTACCGGTCCGCGATGAGAACATAATGTGGCAACGTATAGTGGAGACCTTCAAATGGGCTTACGCAAGAAGAACAGAGCTGGGGGATCCTGAATTTGTCGACGGCATAGGTAAGACCATGGATACATAATGAGCAACATTTTAACATAATTTCTTGATAACGTATCTTGAAAATTACGTATGATATGTAGTAATGTTATATATAAAGTCTATTTAAAAAGAAACATATAGTTAGATGACGCTTTGAAAAGTTTCTATATGTAAATAATAAAAGAGATAACAATCTGTTTAATTCATTTTACAAGGTCTTTAAGTAAATGATAATTATACATCTAACATTGATAGAAATATTAAGATAGAAAATGTTACGTTTATTTAAAATTTTTTATACATGTACTATATATATATATATATATATATACACTTTAAATATGTATATTGTTACATATTATTCTCTTTAATGTCGCGGTGTATGTAGTATGTTTTTTTTTTTTTTGAGAATCGTGTCATCAAATGTTTCTAATAATCCGTGTATCATTGCATAACGCATTTAATTTAACCTGCTGTTAAAAGATCAGTAATTTCTGTTCCAGCATGATTTTCTCTAATACATTCTTCGAATTTCCTCTCCGCCAATTACGAAGCA
Organism: Mycetomoellerius zeteki; assembly: GCF_001594055.1. NCBI lineage: Eukaryota > Metazoa > Arthropoda > Insecta > Hymenoptera > Formicidae > Mycetomoellerius > Mycetomoellerius zeteki. The sequence continues at coordinate 3,311,995 of NW_017257753.1, forward strand.
TTTAATACGATGCAATTATTTTTTTATAGACGAGTTGCTCACCAATTTAACGTCCAACGATTACGCGGAAATGATAAAAAGCAGGATTAAGGATGATCGCACGAGTCAAGATCCAACAGATTACGGCGCTATCACCGCAACACTCGAGGATGCAGGAACCGCACATGTTTCCGTCCTCGCCCCCGACGGTTCTGCCGTCTCCGTTACATCGACTATCAATCAGGTGTAAGTAAATTTGCAAGGGACAAAGTATTCTAATGGAATAATTACATCGCGAGACAATTTATATAAAATCAACTTGTACAAAATTAACTCAGCTTAGATTGTAAGATTTCTTTTTCACTTGAAGAGAGAGAGAGAGAGAGAGAGAGAGAGAGAGAGAGAGAGAGAGAGAGAGAGAGAATTAAATCATATTATAAATATTCGAATAAATGCAACGATCCATTTATAAAGTGCTAAACGCATTGAGAAAAACAGTCGAAATATTCGCAAGCAAATATTATGATGTCTTCTTCAATATTTATTGGTTATAAAAAAATTTGGCTGTGCAAAATGACAAAATATACACTTCTATGAAACATATTTCATTAACTGTACAAAAATAAAATAGGTGATTTATTTGCTAGAAGTAAAATGTTATCTCGTACTGAAATAAGAATTTATTTCAGTGAAAAAAACATGTTTCATAAATAAATTTTTAAGTATTTATTTGTCACTGCATACATAATATTTTAGAATAAAAATGCCAGACTTTCTATTTCACGATACCGGTTCATTTCAGACTAACAAAACCTTTAATATAACTTTTACTATGATACTCTCCTCGTGTATCAACCCGTTAAAAAGCGAGGAGAAGAAAACGAATTGAATCGCTTCGCTCCTGAGATACGTTCGACGTGTTCGTTCTTGAAAGCGCGGTTTATATCTATCCTTTAAAAATGGATTCAGCGCATGTTCGGCGAACGCGCGGACTGCGATAAAAATCCTGCGGTGTATAATGCGTAGGATTTTTCGTGCTCTCTGTAAGCATCTTTATTTAACAGGTTGGGGGCGATGATACGCTCAGAGTCCACCGGTATAATATTTAACGACGAGATGGACGACTTCAGCTCACCCAACATCACCAACGGCTTCGGGCTACCGCCGTCACCGGCGAATTTTATTCGGCCTGGTAAACGGCCGTTGAGTTCGATGTGTCCTTCTATAGTGGTAAGCCATTTCACCGCGAACGTGACCGTCGACAAATTCGTTCGGGAGCTCGAAACTCGGTGAATAACATACAACAAAACAAGTCGCGCGTTCGGTGCGCGTCTCGTGAACGCTTGGAAAACGCGTCTAATGAAACGGCTACAACGAGTTTGCAATTAACTATCGCTAGATAACCATCGATTCCGAGAATCGCTCAGCTCAATGATGTAATTGCAATTCGCAATCGTCACGCGATCGTCCGAAGCGATTCTCCGCGCTGCGTGAGACCTCGCCACAATGTTATTTCTCATGCAATTCGATATATCTGTGTAAAAATCTTTTAAAATGCTTTTTCAAAATAATTTTGAAGGGACTGAGTGAGATGTACCAGTCTTGGACGACTAATTCAAATTTATTTAAATATATAATCATGTGAACTCTTTTAAGTCTATCACAATGTTTGTTATGTAATTCGAGGTGCCTGTATAAAAATCTGAATTTTTACACGCTTTTGCAAAATAATCTTAAAGGGACTGAAATGTACGAGACCAGTCTTGGACGGCTAATTCAAATTCATTTGATTCAATCACGCGATCCCTTTTAGGTAGATAACAAGGGCGATGTGAGATTAGTGATTGGTGCAGCCGGTGGCACGAAAATCACGAGTGGCGTGGCGATTGGGATACTCTTGAATCTCTGGTATGATTACGATATAAAGGAAACGATTGATACGCGCAGGCTTCATCATCAAGTGAGTATAAACGATATGAATATTTGAATTTGAGGAAGTAATTCTATAATTGAAAACCAAATTCTCATTGTACCATTACAATTTCAATCCGACTTCTAATTCGTAATGGCAATTTAAGAGATTATTATTAAATCTATCTTTCAAATATTATTATTTACTAAAATTCCAAGAAATTACTAAATTTCACATTTCACATATTAAAATAATTTAAAACAGAAAATAGGAAAGATTTTAAAACAACATATTAATAAAGAATGGTTTTAGAGAAATTGTTATTGATATATATTCTTAAAATTATGATTTAATTAATTAAAGATAAAGGATAAATTAAAAATTTAAATAATTTCTTAATTCGCATTTACTAAAAATTTTTCTTGTATAATCAATTATAATTTACACAAATTTTTATACGTCGATTTTATATACTTCGATATATTTTTCACTGGAAAAATTATTTCTTAGTTTTTATTATATAAGAAATATTATTACAATAAGACAGATGAATAAGCTTCATTTATCAAACGTTAAATTTAAACCATTAAACGCGGAATACATTGTTGAGTTATTATATTTATTAATGATCTTTAAGGAAACTATTAAACAATTGCAGCTGCTGCCGATGAATATCCAGAATGAGAAAGATTTTTGTCCAGTCACGTTAGATTATTTGAAAAAAATAGGACACAACATCATCACTTTTAGCGGAATTGGTAGCGCGATTACGGCTATATCCAAGGAAAATGGATTCATAACAGCAAACTCGGATTATCGTCGACAAGGAACTACAGCAGGACTATAAAAATTATTGTATAGAATCAACGCGGATAACTTTGTAACACAAGATGGAACATTGATTCCATTTTTATGCTACCGCAGTTTTTCTTAAACTGCAGTAACGATTGCAATTAGACATACGATTCCTGACAAATGCTCTCTACACAGCGTGCAATTTTTGTCTTATCACATCCTATTTAAAAAAGAATCCAAGAACAAAGTACTTTACAAATTACGAAGTTATCCGCAGGCGAATTGTATGTGATTAGATAATTGTTATGTAAATAAAATTCTTATTTTCAATGTTATGATTTTAAGAGATAATTTATGTATTTCGAATCAAAATCATTAGCATATGTGTCAACTTAAATACGTGTCGATTAAAAATATAAATGTTTGAAATCAATATGATTCCTACTTGGCTGTAAATACTTAAAAATTATAATTGTATAAGTAATATTTATTATACTTCATCAATTATCGCATCTCTGTACATATTTCATAATGTTTCACACCTGATTCAAATATATGAAAACGAAAATGTCTCCACTTTATGTTTGGTATAAATTAAATTTATTTTTAAATGTAAACTATGTTTCTCTATTTAAACGAAAGATAACATACCCATAATTGATAACATAGGATTCTATTCTTGATAATGCAGGTGACATGATAATTCTGCTGTTTATGTAATGTGAAAATCATACAACTTATAATATAAAATAACGTTCCAATAAAACATTTTATTAAAATAAAAAATAAATCAATTATGGTGCATAAATAAATAATGAATTTTTCTTCTGAAATTAAGACCACATTAAGACACATTACAAAACTGAAGACAGTTAATATAATAAAATTATACGAATGCAAGATAATAAAATTATTTTCTCCCATATCGTTGAAAGAGATGACGTAAAAACATTTATTTTTTAATAGTTGCTAATTATCTAATAAATTATCTAATAAATTTTTCTTACATCAGTTAATATAATTTACGTAACTTTAAATTCATTTCATGTTATTAATAATTAAAATTACACATAATTGCTCTTAAAAAATTACCACGTGGGAAGTTGTTAATACTGTCATCATTATCAAATTATTACTCCTTCAAGCTATGTTTTTCAATAATCTGCATTTCCATAATCATGCTCTGATGTACATGTGCATGGTATTTGTCATTCTTGAAATTTTGCAATGACAAGATTATAATTATTTTAATCAAAACAAGTTTTGTATAATATAATAAACAAAATTTCGTTTGTATATAAAATTCAGTACTAATTTTCAAATTACCAAACTAACAAGTCGATATTTATAGTCATTAATTGCGCAACAGAATTATGTATTTCCTAACAAAGTATTTACGAAGTTCATGATTTTCAAAAATCAATAAATAATTCAGTGAAATAAACAAATAAAATTATGCAAGTGAGATATATTTTTATTTGTCGGAATAAACAATTTTAACATTTTCGGATAAAATTCTGATTATCATCTAGATAAGTTTAATTGAAAATTCAATTTAATATTAATTTAAAATGATTTTTTTAGCGAAGAAAAATAAGAAATTATGGTATTTCTCCAAATAAAATTAATTTCCAAAAAAACTTGTGTGCAATCTACAATTCAAATCAAAAGAGTCAACAGGAACTCTTTCTTCAAGTCAAGGTTACTACCGCTATAATAATTAGTATTCTCTTTAGATTTCTACTTCAACCAATGCACTCGCTGTACGTCTAGAATTTAAAATTCGTAATTCCTTCCGTTAGTACACGACCTTCATTGTATACATTCCGTATTAATACGGGAATGTATTTCTTCCGTATTTACATCGGAACTAATTTTAAACAAGCCGAGTTTTTTATTGCGAGACAATTATTTTACTGCAATTGTCTTTTTACAATTAAAATGATTTGTCCTATATATAGATAGAATCTGTCCTTTGAGCTGAATCCATCTATTTTAAATCTATTCAACCTTCTGGTACAGTCTACTTTCAAAATAAAGCAAATCACAGTTAAAGATTAATAGAAAGTAAAAACTGTACATTTAATAGAATTTTGATCAACTATAAAAGAGACAAAAATATTTATCGTCACGCAGGAACAATTTTAGAAAAGTTTCATAACTGTCCTGACTCACTCTGATCAGTCTGTCAGCTTGACAAGATAATTCGCAGTAACACCGCACATCGACCAACGTTGTATTTCCATTTCGCAGAACATATATACGTATGATACAAAATAACATTACGGATCATTTTATTGGTCTGTCTAACGTATAAAAGAGCCGTTTTACTGTTACAAAAGCTTTTCATTAGTCACCAAACCGCAACTGTGAGATCAGATTTGCATATTCAATATTATTATTTTTGTGGAGCAAAATCTTTCACAAGAATAGGTACATTATAAATTCAGATACACTATAAATAGATACATTATAAAGTCCATGCATCTCTAATATAATGAAATTACGAGCATAAATTAAGCAATTCGACAGAGTCTTAATCTGAAAATTCTGATTGTGATTATTGTCTTTACATCACAAATATCACTTACATACACTGCAGAAAAACAAAAAGAGAAGCGGCCGTTGTTGTTATTGTCGTCCGATTATCAAACGAAGCGTATACGAGCGAGATCGTGTGATTTTATGTCGGACTCTCCCGTTTCAGCCATGCCTAGTTTCAACGAGATACACTGTTCGATATGATATCAACGTGGCAGTAATTTCAAGAGTATACGGTTTACGGGAGTTAATCGAGATCTCCGTTTACCATTGAAAATAAGGAGACTCAGCTGCAGAGAAAGAGAGGGATGGTGGACAAAGATTCTTAATTTCCGGTGCTTTGTTCTTGTGACCATGGTGGTCCGTTTCATTTCCGTTTCGTTATGCCGAGGTAAACGAAGTCAGAAAAAAGGAGGTATCAAACATTATAAAGAGCGGTCGCTGCGAGTTATGATTAAAATGCGGAACGTTTGCGCGCATATCTATGATTGTCGAGTATTTATCGCATGCATTCAATCGCAAAAATCAACAATTAGTTCTAATGGAATAATAATCTTCAAATCTAGAGTATTAATCATAATAAGTAAAAGTGATGTGTGAAACTGCTGCTTTGATTTCTTAAATAAAAACGTCGTAAAAATAATTGAAAATTTTTAAAAATAAATATGCATAAATACGTATCGCGCGCGCGCGTTATGTTTATAGTGCAATCTATAATAATAGCGAATTCGATTGGACGCACTCAATGCGCACTGGTGCACATTAAAGCCGTCGTACACGAAATAATGTAAAGATATGTTTATAAATAAACATAGAAATCGATTAAATCGTGAAGTACTCAATACATTTTATTATACTATTAGGTAAAATATGTATTTCATAATTCTAAATATCTGCATTTCATTTTTATACTCAAATTAAATCAGTGTACAACGGCTTTAATATGCACCAGTGCGCACTAGTGCTTCCAATCGAATTCGCCATAATTTTAATAACTTGATGTTAAAAGATATTTGATAAAACAAGAATAAGGAGAATGAATTGTGTGTGTACGTGCACGTGTAAAACAAAAAAATTTCTTATATAAATATTAATCAACCATCGAGGTGTTTTTTGTTAAACTTTTTTTGTGTCACGTAGATGTATCATACACTTGAAACAAAAAACGAAATTTATTGGAAATGCCGCACTCATTGTTGATTCTAACATATTCTTTCAAGAATAATTCAAATATTTTCTGTTGCATTTAATGTTTTCGCTATTAAATATAGTCTTTTTATAAATCATTCTATATTTTTAATATCAAAACATGATGTATCACACTATCTATCATCGATACATGTAGCGTAGTAATCTGACTTACAAATAATTGCAACACGTGCCTATTTCTAACTTTAAACTTAATTTTTTATAAGCTCTCGTTATGTATTTTAATTAACATCATCCTTGCTTCAAAGATTATAAGAAACGATTTTACAAGCAAAATAGACGTTTGCATACCTACCTGTTTTCCAAACTGGTTTAAGATAAAATGTTTTTTTAACTATTTATGTGAACATTAATAACAAATATAATTAATTTGTTAAATTTTCATATAATTTATTCGTATCAGAACTAAAAATTATAATTATATAAGTGGTAGTTACAGCTCTCGTTACAAGTCAATAGTTATCTCTCAAAAGTCACCAAATGAACATCTGTATCAAATATCACATTGATTAAACAAAATTATTATCTATAAATATTATATATACATAAAAAACGTAATTTTTTAATGTTAAGTAGTAGATTCGTACAAATCCGTTATTGTCACATAAATGCAAATAGTAAAAAATAATATACGTAGAAATACATTATATTAATAATTCTCAGTTAGAATTTTCCTTTTACTTTGAAGTCTGATCGATTACTTTCAATGTGATATATTGTGTATATAGAACAGGTTTAATTATCATACAGTTGTAATAAATGTTAAAATAAAATTAAATAAGAAATAAATAATAATGTAAATAAGTAACAAAATATTAGCGAACTTAAACAAAATTAATATATTATTATTTAATAATAACATTAATATTATTTACTAAATAATAATAATATATAATTAATATGTAGAGAAGGATATGTTACCTTAAGATGCGTTACTTTTGCTAATAGAATTTTAAAACCGTCTATTACTAGTTTTAATAAATTCCTTATTAATAATAAACTGACTTACTCACAATTAATCTATTTACCGTAGGATTTACGTGAGATTGTGCTATTTGAATTGTGTCTATATCTTTTTATCAATTCTTTTTATTTATTATCAAGCCGTATAACTACAAATTTACAAGAACTTTCGCAAAGAGGTCTTGAAAATATACACTTCTTGAAAATTAATATGCAAATCTTGATACTTTATTTTCTTATCCCTTTCCATGAAGATACCTGATGAACTCACATGACATCAGATGTACGATGATACGATGTTCAATAAGATAACTCGATTCTAGTTAACATTTTTGTCTCCAGGAAACAAATTCTACTGGATATCGAACGTCGTATGTTGGATGTCATGTGCTGTATGAATCTATACATAAGCAGGAGTTTTACATATGGCGCAACGGTATAGGTAGTGTAGGCACTTGTAGCCGCGTTCGAATTACAGTCATCAGTCGAGAGCCGGAGTTGGGTCTGATCAGATCCACAGCACTCTGACGAGGTTTCTTGAACGGAAAAGTAGAAACACTTTCACCGAGATGCTGAGGGAAACGATTCTCGTTTTCGCGGCGATCATTGTGTTTGCCAGTGCCACGGTAGTTAATCGCTGCGAACCTGGTAAGTTAATTATTAAATATAAATGTATAAATATTATTAAAAAAATACATTAATTTATTATAAAAGAGTTTTTAGTTTTTAATAAATCACATTTAAAATGCGAACTGTTCCTGCAACATAATAATTAATTGCTTCTCCTATAATTTTGTAAGTTGACTTATTTATTCACGTAGCACCGTTACGTAAATATATAGACGAGTTGACAAACGAAAATTTGCTGGATTATAACCAAATGATTAATAATAATGTTGTCATTTTAAACATGCGCAAGAGAGAATTTTCAGATAAAGCGTTATATAAAAGGTTTAATCAGAAATAATTATCAAATTTGCTTTTAACGTATTGAGAGCTATGGTCGTTTTTTGATGTCACTGGAAAAGTTACAGATCTAAGATACTTATTTTAAAATTAAAACTGCTTCTCTTTACGTGAGAGGATTTGTTAATATCATTAAGTATCTTCATGAAACTTTCTTGACGTTGCATTGCGTCAAAATTTTATTATACAGAATATTCTAAAAATTTGATCAAAGTTTATCGATTTATTTTTCTATTCGTATTCTTAAAAATATTATAACTCTATGAGTATGTGAACATTTTTTTTCCAAGTTTTCAAGAAGAACAATTAATTCTTTATTTTTAAAACTTCATCGAAAATTATATATGGTTTGTCTTTAGGATCATTAATATGTTTGATGAAAATTTTTACGAAGATAAAAGTAGAAAAAAAATAAAAGAATCTGGTCATAATTTCGTTGTCAAGTCAAACCAAAATATATCTAAAGATAGTATATCTTGTCAACAGACACATACCATGTACATTATACATGCATTCCAAGCTAAATTACACATCTTGTTTTTATTTGATATTTAAATGTATTTTTAGATTTCACTACTGATTCATGTCTGAGTAATAAAAGTATTTATACAATACCTTTATTTAGTTAAATGTAGAAACGTTTTTCCAATGTTTAACTCTCAATTAATTTGTAACTTGTGATGAAATAAAGTTTATATATGCTTGCATAATTTTTCCATACGATATATTGGTAAAATTTTATACTTCACATATTTTAGAATATTCTGATGTAAATGAGGGACTATGCGATATATTTTCGATATTGAAAATTCTTCTTGTGACATTGTATACTTTATAATATTGGCCATATTAATTTCGTCTTGTTATTTTTTCAAGGATCGTACAAGTATTTTTCAACAGGAATGTATTATCCGTAATCATATTGCAAATTGCTGAAGTAGAACTTTGTCTTTAAAGAGTCAGGCAGATTATTTTTCAAATTATCACACGAGTGAAACATTGAATGATTATATCGAAGTTTGTTTCTCATGCTAGTGGCAGAAACTATAATTAGTATTCTCATACTTTTATCGTCAAATAATAATGCTGCGCTTAATGACTCTCAATTATTAGAGATATGTGAACGAAGCACCGAGTATAATTTTATTATTAATACCTATATAATTGCTTACAAGAAATATAATTGACACATGGTGAAAGTGATCAGCGAAATACTAACTTATATACGTTAATTTATCGATCGGTTTGTTTCACTGTTAGAATTTTAATGCTAATTTAGAAATTTTGCATCGATTAAAGTAGAAAATAAATATCGTGATTCGTACAAGTACATAAACAAAGTCTTCTCTTTGTATATTCGAAATACACCGAACAAAATCAACAGAAAAGAATATACGGATCGACCGTTATATAAATTGTAGTTAAAACCAATTAAAAACTATAGTTTCTTTAAAAAGCTAGAATAAAGATATTATGCTACTTATACTAAATGCGACTATTATACATACTGATAACACGTTTATTTCACGCATTTTCAACGCGAACGTACATTTTGCACTAGATTATATTTAGAATATATAGACTATATGTAGAATATATTTCTATTGAATCATGTTTTTAGTTGATATGTTTCTTTTTGTTCGATTTATTGTGTACCTAATCCTCTACCAGTGTTCATATTATATATCATTGACCATGTTCAAAACTTGATCTTTTTGTTGACAATACTGTAATGCCACTTTTTTAAAAATGCTCGGGTCAAAAAAGACAGACGAACATGAGTAGAAGATTAAATGGATTGTTCGCAATAATGTAAATAAGTGTATATGATTTAAAAAATTGCATTCACAAAAGGATTATTTTTATTTTATCATTTTTATAAAGAATGCATAAGAAAAATTAAAATCACAGTCATGTTTGCGTGAGTAAATTTACATTCATCTTATTGTCTAGGATTTCTTGCTGACCGGCTATCTAGCCATTTTAGCAATAACCTTCAGGATCATTACGGATCAATCATAATCATGAAAAGCAAACGTGTCATCATTTTTCTATCTGAATAAACTTATATATTTTTTTTTTACGACTTTGAGGAAAACTTATTATCAATGTCGATTTATTGATTGATGCAAATTTCTGTTTTTTATGAGATGACAATAATTTAGCACTCTAATAAAAATTATTATTACTACCAATGTTTGACAAATTTAAAAAAATTCTTAATAATTAATCGGTTATTACCTATTAGCGCGAATAAACATTGTACAATAATTATACGATACGTTCGTCTTTATATATTCTACTACTTTCTCTTTCTTTACATTCTCAGACATTGTAATGGGAATCTCGCTGAAGATGAAATATTTCAAGGCAATCAACTTTATAAATATCGCACAAATTTTTCTCACAAACTCGTTCATCCTTTATTTTTGTTACTCTAAAGTATATATATATATATATTTATTTATTTTTATTTATTTATTTATTTGTGCATCGATAAAAGTTACAAAAAATGCATATTCTTCGAACAAAGAGCGTGCAAAATATTACTTTAATGTCAAATTAAATTGCCTTTTATATGAATAAAATAATTACGTGATTTGATTAATGTGTTTATGGTTTACGTAATCAAATAATTCGAAATCGAGCTGTGTGAAGACACAAAATTATACTCACATTGTTCAAATTATGATTTACGATGACGATTACAAATTATGATTTTAGGCTCCCCCCCGTTCGAAGATGCCAATCAGATCAATATATCCGACTGCGATAAACCTGTATGTTCATTAAAACAGGGATCGACTGTCACTATAGAAATGAAACTCGTGCCTAACAGAGAAATTCATAGTTTGATCACTAACGTGAACGGGATTATTTCTGGCGTACCCTTACCGTTCATAGGAGTTGATGGAGCAAATGCCTGCGACAATATTTACAACGCTGATGGTAGCAAAGCTGGTTGTCCCTTGAAGAAAGACGAACAATACGTATACAGAAACAGTTTTCCTATTCTGTCAATATATCCCAGGGTAATTTTAAAAATTTAAAAGAGGACTCATAATTGCGCATATTTATTAATAATTAAATATATGTGTATAATAAACACATGTGATATACAACGTTAATTTGAGATTAAATTGGAATTTAATCAATTATAAAAAAAACCAACATCACATTAGACAACTTTGTTGTAATTACAATTGGTCAAATTACAATCCAATCTCAATCTCTACTCTGATATCGCTTTAAGAATAACTTAACAATGATATATCTCTTCCTTTTAATTATACGCAATTTGTTTCTTTCGTAACTTGATTTCAACCTGTTGCCACAAATGTTTATTATAACTTTGCTTACAGATTCCAGTAACCGTACATTACGCATTGAAAGAAGGAAATGATAGAGTTATATGCTTTGAAATACCATCGAAAATTACGAAATAAAGTGCTTCGTTTTGTTGATTTCGGTATATTACAATTAAAAGTCGTAGTGAGCATAGTCAATGTAACTCTGAGCTTATATAATTTAATTGGCTGATATTATGTACCACTGTATGCAAATAATCCTTCCTATACAGAATATTGTGATGTACAAATACATTTTTTAAATAAAATAATTTTCTATTTTTAACCAAAATATTGTTTCACTTATTTTATCTATTTTCTCACATTAAATTTTAATAATATTTTTGTTAGAGATAAAATTACTAGAAATAAAATTGCCTGAATTGACGCAGACACTTTTATAGACAAATTATCAATGAGAACATTTATTAAACTAATTTTTAGCAGCATTAAATTTTTAAATACCTTTATAATTGATAATTGTTAAATATTCGAAGTGCCCTTATGAACGAGCGACTAATCATGTAGATTATACAATATGAGTAATTTTCACTAATGATTAAATAATAATAAGTATTATAATTATAAGTATTTTGTAAATACTTTTATGGTAAGCAACAAAAGTAATGGATATTTTAGTTGAAAATAATTAAAGAACTTTGATTTGGCCGATCATTGATAATATCGTAATAACGAGCATGCTTTACATAAGCATAAGAGTATAATAGTTAATCCAAATTTATCATACAATTCAAATTTTGATTTTGGCAATCCACTTCTATATGCTCGCAATCGTTTGAAGTCTTTTTGTATACCTATTTCATGTTTTCTTTTCTACGTCCAAAGTGCAATCTATTCTATTACTATCATCGTCAGGTATGTAAATGTCATTGTTCTACATTAAATTGCGATGGTTTTTTTACGTTATTATTAAAAATATTATTTTCGAGTCGTAGTTTGTAATATACTCTTTTAATTAAGCAGTTTATGTATGATTAATTTGCTCATCAACATGTAAAAAATAAATCATTATATTTTTTGTTAGCTATAATTATCCTCAATTTGAATTTGGTACAGCCTTGAATGTAGTTATGTCTTGTATTTTTCACAACATTTCTTACAATGTGCGTCTATTACGTAATTGTTTATGCACGATTATTGTAAGTAGTTAGTATAGTTTATCATATGCACATTGAATTTGTATAATGCACGATGTATGTTATGTATAACGTACGATATGTACATTCAATTCGTATACCGTACGGTTAAACTTGAGTTGATGCATGCCCATTATTGCGATTTTACCGTTGGTCGATCGAAAAGTATTCACAGGCGTATAATCAAGCCCCATAGGTAGCAGTCGAGGCGAGAAAATTTACACATATGAATATTAAAAAATGTCGAAAAATGAAAAAAAGGCAACTTGCAAATGAAGCATATAACTCGACAGAGAGTGATTCCCTGGAATATGTGTATATACAGCCTTTGTGAAAATCTCACTGAAATGACAAAGAAAAAATTCGACGAGTCTTCTCTGTAAAGCGGCCAAGTTTACAAGAATAAATGAGATTTATGAGATACTGCAAAGAAATTAATGAGCAAGCTTCAAAAGGAAATAATACGCGATTGGAACTGCATATACTTTGTAAATGAACATGCAGATTTATGTGTATATGTATATTTTTTTTTTCTCATTTTTATGAAGGAGGAAAATAAAGATTATGCAATTTTTCTTTAGCAATAATAATAAAAAGATAAAAATGTATCAAGAGCTAATTACTATCTATCACGTAGTCACCTTGTCTTTAGTGTTTATTGCTCGTAACATAGTTCTTTTTATATATTCTCGACAGTAAATTTATAATCTACGTTTAACGTTCGATGATTCGCAGCTCCGTGCCGATGCTAGACTGTTGCATTTCGATTGGTGGGAATGTCGAGCAATAATTACAGGTACGTACAAAGTGAGTCTCTTTAATTATGATAGATTATTTGCAAGAACTGCGAGATTAATTTGTTTATCACATTTCAACGTATTGTTAATTTCACTACGCAATTGCTTTAATTTAAACAACGTCGATATTAAGAAATAATAATATTATTTTTTAATAATATTAAGCGAAAGTTTGAATTTTATACGTATAAGAGTTTGAACTTTATACGTCGAAAGAAAGATTTTGTTAAAATACCTAAAAATTTTGATAGATCTGAAAATAATTTTATTGGACCATCAAAATAATTATGTAGAAAAGTATGATAAGCAATGCCGTAAAAAATTTTGATATTCTAACAACCAGCTTGAGCATTCTATATAATTATTTTGATGGTTCAACAAAATTATGTTCAGAACTACATAATTACATATATCTAACTAAAGTTTTAGATACTTGAAGTATGGTGAGCAATGTTGCAAAAAGTTGTGATATTCTAGCAACCAGCTTGAGCATTCTACATAATTATTTTGATAGTCCAACAGAATAAGTTTCAGATCTGTATCTAGTTAAATTTTTAGATACTTTAACAAAACTGTTCATTCGGCCGTATATATAATTATTGACGGATATAATAACAATGATTAACGATCAATCAAATTTATTTTGGTACTCGTTTTAAGATTTTTAAAGAGTGAATGTGTAACGTAAAAATAATAGATATTTTTAAAAAGCGATGATTTGATAGGCAATGCGGGCCAATTGGCATTCAGCCATTTCTCTTTCACATTTTACTTTCAACTTTTTATGATTATTATGATTCAGTAAAAAAATTAATAAAATGAACGTAAAAAGGAGCAGTTTCCTGACTCGAACAATAAAAAAATATATATAATTCAATTGTTTCGTAGGCAACTGCTGAATGTAAATATACTTACAATATCGAGCTATACTTCTTGTGACAATTATTTGTACATGGAAGGAACGATTTTGGTAAAGTATTTAAAAATTTAATTAGATGCATGTCTCCATACAGCGAAAATGTTCGAAATACATCAGAGAGATTAGAGATATCCTAAAAATATTCATATCCCAAATATATTCTTAAGATATTTCTATGATGTATTTTGGACACATCTGCTATGTGAGTCTTGAAATAATTTTGCTGGATGACTAAAATAATTATGTAAGAGACTGAAGAATGACAATACTGCAAAAAGTTTTAATATTTAAACAATTAGTTTGAGCATTCTACGTAATTATTTCAATAGTCCAACGTAACTATTTTTTCAGATCTCTAGCTAAATTTATGAATACTTCAGTAAAATTGTTTTTTCTGTGTAATCTTTATTATCGTTCCAAGAAAATCATCTGCGTCAAGTGCTGAGTAAAGTTCATCATATATCGCCTCGATATTCTTAAGATGTCTGCAAGTACGTTCACGTAACCGTCGATTTGGGATTTCTGTCGATAAGTCATCATTACATTAAAAAAGTCATTAAAATTCAAATTTATTCACTTCTTGATCGCAGTACTATGTTGCGTTGTTCTGGAACTATTTAATTTTTGAGTCGCTTTTGATCCTGCGTCCGCCGTGCGTGCGAGTATCACGATGTCCTCTGTCCGAGGATTAAGGTAATGACATCAAAAAACCAATAGCTTACGAGATATTTTATACCTTATTGTGGCATATATTGATATAAAATGTTAAATAACTCATAATTTTATGAGCGGAATAATGAGATGAATCAATTGGTGGAAAGAAAATACACAGTTGGTTTGAAAAAATATGTATGCAAAATGGATAATTTTTTAAATAAGCAATTGTGTGTTTTCTTTCCATCACTTGATTCATCTCATTATTCTGTTCATAAAAATATTAAGATGCGATTATCAAAAAATTAATAGTTTACGAGTTATTTAATATTTTATATCAATATATGCCACAATAAGGTATAAAATGTCTCGTAAACTATTGGTTTTTTTATATCACTTGATTAATACTTTTATATTTCAGAATAATTACACTGTGTAAAAAAAATCATACAATTTCATTTAAAAAAGTGGAGGTGACCTTGAAATCTCTCAAAAAATATGACCTTGAGAAAAATTTTTTGCTCTTCATAATATGTGCCCCTTCGAATCGAACCACTTTTTCCTTTGGTATTTTCTCGTATCATTAAAAACAACGGAGATATTTTAGATGACCAAGTTAGTGGAAACACCCTGTATATTAGAAGAAAATTAAATAGTTTTACAAAAAATTCATCAGCAAAGCGATGTTTGATGGTAATTACGTATATGTACCTCGAAACGTTTTCATTGCTCAATCGTTGGTGGAGTGACGATAGATTTGTATCGTCGAAGCGTTAATTATATATCGCACGTGTATAATTGCACTTCGTATACACCGAGTAAAATATTAAATTGATTGGCGACAATTAAATGACCTATATTAAACAATATTACATATTAATAAATAATTAATCTTCCATTAATATGTGACGATATTTCAACGTGTAGCGCGATTATTTCTGTTCGCATAGTATATAATGTTTCAGATTTTTGGTAAACTAGCTTTCATCAACTTATCAGCTATTTGATTCAAGATTCTTCAAATCGCGTTAACAAGATTTCTAATTTTTTTTTTATTAAAGAATATACGTAAAATGAGTTTCAATCATAGTCTATTTTATATCAAATATGTATCTAATATGCATATCTATAAATTATTAAGTTAACACAACCACTGCAGCATGATTGAATAAAACATAAATTTAGTCATTTTTGTTGCTCGCGTGTTGCCTTATTCATGATTTTATTGCTTTAGTCAGTTTGATAAAAATATGTATGGTAACTTAAGCTTATAGTTAGCATATATTAGTCATAGAAAACATCAAAACTTAAAAACAAAACATATATAAATTGAAAGATGATAATTTGCTAAATCTGAAGTGTATAATATCTTTTGTGTTAGTTTGCTGATAATTAGTTTTGTTACTTCACTTCCACAAGTTGGTTGCATCATTTTTAATTCAGAAAGATCATCCAGTTACGCTAATATAAGCATGATTGTTATCTCTCCGATGTTTACAGTGTTTGCACGGATACTCTGGCAGCCTGGCTTTCGATTATGGCTATCGGGCACGTAGAAACATTCCCAGCTCACAATTTTGATGATCTTTTTTTAAACGCGCACATCAATTTTCTTCCAGTTTTTAGAAAAATGTTTTCGACAGGAAGGTCAAATCTGATAACTTTGTTCCTTTTTTACAGAGAGCATTACGAGAAGGTTTCAGTTTTGGCAGTAGTTATCGATTTCCGGCAGGATAGCAGCATTTTCGATTGCAAAGTCAATTTTTAGTGAAACACTAGTCGAAAATGATAATCGTAAGCATGAAATCGTAAAATAATAATTTCATTAAATATCTCAATTGTTTTTTTCAATTTGCTTGATATTCTGATTAAAAGTCTGATTTTGTTGCTCCATTTTTAACTTCCGAAAACAACTACCAACTATTCCGCGTAAACACAACACATTAGATTTGCAAATTTAATAAAAATCTCGAGATTTCTGATTTTGTTGTTTAACTTCTTCAGATCCTATGCAATAAAGATACGCTGCAATATACAGCAAATTTGAAGATAGTATTCGTTGAAACTAATTTAGTTTTATCAACATCACACACATACACACATCCGACAAGAGAAGGAAAACCAAGTGTTCCACTCTGATTTTGATGAAACTTTTGATATGTTGTTTGTAAACGAAAATAAGGGAAAATACGTGTTATTTTATATGTGCCTTATTGCTATGTTTTAGGGGGGAAAATCATCAAGATACTTTGGCTCTTTTTCTTTTGAGATTAAATGTACATGTAATAATGGAAAAATAGTCAAAATTTGGAAAAAAATTAATTTTTTCTAATATAAATTATTCATTAAGGTGCCCTTAAATTAAATTGAGAAAAATATTTTTAACATGGTTCCAAAATTAGGTCTAAAAGAACTAACGTTCTGACTCGAATCTCCTGTTTTGTTTTGTCGCAGCTAGTTTAAATTTCTTAGAAGTTGCACTTGCAGAATAGTCGGAAATCTGTTCCCTAGACAACACAGAGTTCAAACTCCAAAATCGGGCCATAAGACTTCTTAAACCTTCTCGTCTCAATTTTGGACTTTAGACCGGAACACAGATCTTTGCACGACGCATAATGCACAAAGCGTAAGAAAATCATCTAATCAGAGTTTTTTATTTTATGAAAAGGAAGGAAACTGAAGGACTTTGATTGGTTCATTTTCTTATGAATTATGTGTTATGTGTTTTCTCCCTTCCTTCGTGTTGTCTGGGTTGTCTCATTATTCCTAAATCGGTATCTCAATCCTAGACCTGTTCTTTCCAGCTGAACTTCTTGCAAGGTTCATCTTTCCTCTTTTTTTCCACGTTGAAGAGAAAAAGAGAAAAGAGAGAGTGAACTCTGCAAGAAATTTAGCTAAAAAGAACGAACAAACCTCCTGTTACGGAGACAGTGATGAATTTATGATCCGCGATCATGCGTTTTTTTTTCTGTTTATCCCTCGAAACACGTCGCGTTCGACATATCTTGTTTGATTTTTTGACGTTCGTTGCTTGTCCAAAAATAATTGGCTTTTTGTTTCACACCTTCGTAAAAACTAAAAGAAAGCGATGCTCAAATCTTACTCGTATGTCAGTCTATTTACACCGCAACTATCCTCTTTTCTTCGAAAGGCGCGAGCGAGCCTTTTTATTGTTTCCAGTAAGTTATAAATTCTATCGTGAAGACAGAGATTGATTTACGACCCCATTGTTTTTACTATTTTATTTCTCGAAATGCGGCGTACTGCGTTTGATTTTGCACCCTAATGGTCAGTGAGCCGCTTCGAAAGGGAAAGTTTTTTTGTTTCTTGGAAAACGCCGCTCGAGTTTCGGCTCGTATTTTGTTTACGTCGCGCTTATAGCTTCTTTTTCCGCGAAAGGCGTCTCGAAATGGCTAGTGAACTGTTGTCCTCTTCCTACAATCTTGCCTCTCTCTCTCTCTCTCTTTCTATGACTTTGAAACATCAATATTTTTCGCAATAAATCATTCGAAAATTCAAGATTTTTATTAATATCTGATTAATAATATTTTTTCAAAGATGTTTATCAGCATCAAAAATTATTAAATTGCTTGTCAATTTAAATAAGTGATATTATATTACTTTGGTTCTGCTTCTGATTCGAGGGATAAACAGAAAAAAAAACGCATGATCGCGGATCATAAATTCTATTCATCACTGTCTCCGTGACAGGAGGTTTCAAGACCGAAAAAGATTTCGGCGCGCGATTTGCAGAATCAAATATGTATATAAATTTACACAAATATTTAAGCATTAGGATCCGCTTTAATCGAACATAGAATTTCTTTTATTTAATTAAATTTATTCTCACGGGACTAAATTCGTATCATAATTGTTTGAATATTTAGTATTCATAGTCGGTTCTTATTTTAAAATCGTAACGCTTGAAATACTAATACAGCTTTGATTAGTTTATGACATCATAAAATTGTATTTAAAACGGTCCTAAAAATATGATCCGACTATGAATACCGGCCTTAGTTTCGATAATACGTATGTGGAATTTTATTTTTCGAGCGTTTTTTCTAATCGCGTGGCGCCATCTGTCGTCCTCGGTCTCTACTACTCCCTCCCCCCCTCAATCGCCATCTTTGCTTCGCGTCGTTCCGCGCCAATTTTACGTTAGAAGTCGTGGGCAGTCTTTTCACGTCGCGTCGATTTGTGTAGTCGTTGAAAGTGAATTTGAAGTTTTGAACATACGGGCGAACAAAATTCGATTGATAGACGTCGATTGCCGTCGATCGACGAGTGTCGGACGATCATTGGCGCCGAGATACGTCAATTATTACGATCGCGGTTAATTGCGAATATAACCCGCATGGTCGTCAATTCTACGTAACGGGCCGGATCCAAACGTCGCCATCGGAACCAACTCCGCAAATCGTTATTAGAGCGACGTAGATACAACGATAACGTTCAGCTCGTTTGAGTTTATGACGCACGGTTCACGGTTTGCTACGAACGTGTTACCGATTTGCGTTGAATTTCGTCATGTCTCTTTTTAATTCGCTGATTGCCCGCACGCGAAAAGTGATCGAGCAGCCGATAGTTGCTGGCGACATATTTTTTCGGCAATTCGTGTCGGTGTATTCGTTACCGTGTCTTCCGATGTTGAATTCGCGACCAATTAAACACAACGCTCCTTTATTCATAATCTCAGGTAAATTATATATTGCATTATTCTTTTATTAAGCTCACTTTGAGAAAGATTTTTACAACAGGCTTGAATAGGATATTACATAAAATCAAAAATTATAAAATAAATTTAATAAAACATAATGTATAGGATTTTAAAAATTATATGTAATGAATTGTAAATTTTATACATTTAAAAAATAATAAATAGAATTCTGTCCCCCAAAAGCTGATACAAATTATAGTTATGTAATATAGTCATGTTCAACACTTAGTAAGCTAAAACAGTAAAATGTTCTGTTAAAGCGTTTAACGGGACAAAAAGAAGATAAAAAAAGAATAGATGCTAGAATTCTAGCCGTTTTAATGTTTATTGTTTTTTATTTCTTTGTCTCGCTCAATGATGCAGTAGAAGCGTTCAGCTTGTGAACGAAGTGTTGGCCGCCTGATCTATAATTTGCATCAGCTTTAAAATGAAATTGTTTGTTTTCAAAATTTTTATAAAAGTTAAAATTTATATTTTATTTTAATTTATAACGTAGCTTTTAGAATACTCTGTTGTTGTTTTATTAAGTTTGTTTTGTAATTTTTTACATTCATAACTTTCAATTGAATTCATATTTTATAATTTCAAAGTTTATAATTTTCCATGTGCTTATTAAATTTGCTTTATACTTAATTTTAGAATTCTAGTTACATTTTCTGATTTTATGTTCAATTTTATACGCCATGCATTTTAGTACAGGTGCTTACAGTTTACAGTAATAATAGTGTTTGATATATGTATTTTTTTATATGTATATATGTATGTGCATCTGATTTTTCAAATGTTTTTATACACATACTATACGATACATAAAATTATAAATAGAATTCCATCCTGAATTCTCTGGCACAAATTATAAATCCCGCGTGCAAAATATACATTTTTAAATGTAAAATTAAGAATGTTTTGGTTGTATAATATCGGCTGAAAGTACACTGACAAAAAAATTTGTTCAACTAACTAAACACATTTAGTTGTTTGCAGATTTGGTTAATTCAACAAATTTTATTTAATTGAATTTAACCTTAATCTGCTTAACAAGCTGTTCAATGTTAAACAGACAACGGTTAAATTCGAATAAATAAAATTTGTTGAATTAGTCAAATCTGCGAACAACTAAATGTGTTTAGTTAGTTGAACAAATTTTTTTTCTCAGTGTATCAATCGAAACATCAACCAAAAAATATTTGATCGTAAATATATCCTGAAATTAGGGATTTTTTGCAATAGCGTTTATTCCAGATACAGTGAACACTAAGGTCAGGTTATCTTCTTCTTAACAACTAATTAAAAAAAGGATAACGTGACTTTAGCGTTCACCGTATCTGAATTCACGTTATTGCAAAAACTCCCTATTAATTCCAAAAACAAAACACATAACTTATCATATAATGGTTTATATGCAGTTATAACTATATTTTGCTGCAGTTTTAGATACGTAACTTTTAAACGAATACGTGGATATAAATAAACTTTTACACAAATGTTTATTAATTTTATTAGTATTTAATGTTTAATGTTTAATTTAATTCGTAATGCTATTTCCTTATCAAATTTGCAAAAAAAAAAACGCGATTTTACATACAAATTAATGCAAACAAAATTTAAAAAACTTTTAAACCAATAAAAGAATATGCTCAAATGTTATATAGATATTTAGACGTAATACTAGAATAATTTATATTTCTATAAAATTTTTATATCTTTTTGGTAATACTTATTATTATTATTTTTTGTAATGCTTTAAGATGTGATACATACATCCTTAATATTCTCTTTTCATTTTATGTGATTGTAGGTGGATGAAATTGGGATGCAATAGACAATGATTCTGGATCGGAAAAGAAAAAGAGATTGCACGAGCACGATGGTCGGTAAGTAAATTTATTTATGGTACTCACGTAATTATTAATTGATTGATTACCGCAATTGATTGCGTTTTGATAGACGCTATAATTAAATGGAGGGAGAGAGAGAGAGAGAGAGAGAATTGATCTTGTATTCATTCATTATTTCATGAAATTTGCAAAATATGTGGTGACTGCGGCATTTGTATCTGTTTCACTGTCACCAAATCAGTATAATATAACAATATTTTTTATTCCTCTCGTCGTACTCCTTTTTTGCAACAAATCAAAAGTCAATAATTAATATTTACATGAGAAATGTTGCATATAATTAAGTTACGTCGAGTTGGGCACATTTCCGTGTTTCGTATCAATTATTAAAGTATGAAAGTAAATACAGACTGATATAAATTGACTGAATTATTTCCTGTTTACATACTATTCATTTTAAATATTAATCAATGTACTTGCTGTGTAGTGTAATTAATTACAAACATACATTTTGTATTGCGTATATATTCGAAATTGAAAGATGCGAATGCGTTTTATGATCGATTATTCAACGTTTTGTATAAAATAGTAAATGAACTATTCGATTTAAATTAATTAATGTATATTAGTATTCTAGCAGCACGTTTGTCAATATCTAATTTACGTTGCATAAATTAATTTTACGACCAAAAATTAATTTATATACTGCAACCTCATGCAATTGTCAAATGCTGTATAACATGTCTATTTTGTGTGCATATGTGATTTTGGTAAAATACTTTAATGTACAATATTCAATAATTCCTTAATTGGATCAGAAACAGATGCGTTAATGAACCAGTCTCACTAACGATTTCAGTTATTGAAATTGCTTTACATAATTGCAAAGGATTTTACTAAATAATGAATTGTTAAACGTGCTATCAAATATTTCTCTTTATATTTATTGTTGCTTCAATTGCAGTAGTTGGTAGTTCAATATGTTGTCTCAATTTTTGTTTCGTAACATTTTATTTGCATTAACATTCACGTATTGTATTTTGTTCGTGGCTAAAGCCACTGTTGTATACTACAATATATTTCAGAGCTAAAGTACATTCATTCGACAAACTTTTCAATGCTTTATGTATACCGCATTATGATATCTAACTCTCTGCTAAAATTAAATGTCAGTAAAGTCTAACAGCTTGCGGAGTTACGCAATAGAGAACCAACTTTAAAAACCACTTCTCCCGCGGCGATCTTTTTACAAAAAGGCAGTGGGAATAAGATTCTACCCTCTATTCTTCAAAGTAAAGATTGAATGAAAATTTGAAAAGTGTCGCAAAGACGTTCGAACTTTTTAAGACAGAAAAATATTCCGAGAGTTAAGTCCGTATTACAAAAAATTAATCGAATCGCCATTGATCGTAAAAATTTGTCGGAGGGCTCATGAAAATCCATGTTCACTTTCACAGTAAACAGAGTCGTTCGACTCTGTGTGTTGCGTCCGGGGTTCTTCAGATCGCTAGCTCGCGCGATCTTTAGCGTCATAATAATGATTATTGGAGTAACAATGGCATATTATATTATTTTCCGCGAAATTTTGTTCCCGTGTCGGCTTATATCGAGTAGTCTGCCGTGTTCCACGATGTGATCGACGTGAACACGAGACGATAACCTCGGTGGTGTTTCGTGCCTCTCTCGATGTCACGAAATCTCATGCCTTGCGGTAATTAAATGTGATTTATGCGAAAATAACGGAAATACATATTGTGTGCGAGAGCAACGAAGCAGGATCATTATCCTTATATGCCATTTTACAAACTTTCGATGCACATTTTAGGATGGTAACATGAATCTCTTTAAGATTAACCCTTTACAGAAATCCACTTTAATACTGCCCAATTTAATACTGCAAGATTATGATTAATCGAACAACAATGCTTTTAATATTCAATAAGTAATCACTATGTTTTAATATTAAATTTCTGTAGGAGGTTTGCATATAGTTTTAGAAAAAAAAAAAAATAAAACTTATCTATCTATTCAAAGAGCAAGATAATTATTTCTCAAGATAGACTTTTTCATCTCGTTATTCTGCTTAACTGCTCTGGTTGGCAAACTATAAAAGGCAAATAAAAAAAAAAGGTATCGGTGAAAGGATGTACAAAAAACGTGAAAACGAAGGTTGACACGAGTAAACGAATTAACGAGCCCCGGATGAAACTGTCGTCCGCAAAGTACCTGCCATTTTTCGCCCTCAGGAGGGGTCCCTCTACATATTTACACGCTATTCGCGACGTACACGTACATATACGTACACGTATATCTATGCGAGAGAACGAGCCCACGTGACCCCGATACGAGAGGAGTGAGACGTTCACTCCTCGGAGAGATAGCTTTCAGAGGACGCGTGGGGCATTCCTAAAGATGACCATGATCCGTGACACCGGTTGGGGAGCATCTGCTTCCTCATCCGCCTCTTTCGCCTCGAGGTCTCTCATCCTATCTCGATCTGTTCCTCCACCGTTCTATCCAACGTCGCTCAACCCCCTCCGGCTGCGCCGACTTCTAGTCCTCTTAAACCACTATAAACCGTCTTCGACACTGAACCGAAAGCAAGCACTCGTACACGGACGAGCGAGTACGCGCAAGAACCTTAACCCGACTATTAAGAGCTACCTTCGTGCCGAGCGGAATGGCCTGGGCTCCTCCCAGATTTAACGTTCAACGCGAAAATTGGCCGCTGTCTTGCGAATCGATATAAATTATTATTCGAATATCTGCGTGTACTCGAGAGTGCTTGGTCGGCGTGAATGCGAGTTCTTTGAGATTGCGAAATCAATAAATCTGTTCGCATTGCTTAATATTCTCAACATTTTTGCACTTGAAATAAATATATGTATAATTCGAGCGTTAAAGAGACAGCAAACAAATATGCTGAGTGCAAAAGATGCAAGCAACGCGAATAGACTAAATTACAAATCGTCAAGAATCGCGGAGAATCCTGCGAGATATTTGAAATCTGTTGTTTGTTTATCAATCAGTTATTATATTATGACATGGGTATAGGTACTGTTTACCGCGGTGCAACATGCAATATGCAGTTTGACATGTTATTCATTCCTTCAGTAAATTTAACGCAAATATTTACGGCAAGAAAATGTCGCAAACCGAATCAAAACTTTAAACGTGAAGAAAATGCTGCATTAACTGTTGCTCGAAATATTTATTTAAAACAGAAAATGTTTTAAATAATTATTTAAGCAAGCAATGTTTTGGATAAGTAAGAATTGAATACATTGGAGATGAACTGGACGTATTGAACAAAGAAAGTAAGAAAAGGAAATATCGAATAGGACCTAATTTTATTATTAAGAAAATACAAAAATTTATAGATGCAGATTGTATATTATAAAGTTAAAACAGTATTGTAAATTTTTAAAGATATTTCATTCACTAAGAGGAAAAAAATGATTACAATTGTCATAATTTAACTCTAATTTATAGTCATTTTTTGGGATGACTATATGTTGTTTTAATCATAATGTAATGTAAATATGGTCAATGGTGCCATTAATAATAGTTATATATACTGGTTTTAGTTTTTTCTTAATATATTTTTTAATTATTATCACATACCTAAATAGTAAGTGAATTTAAGAAAATAGTTACAGTCACTATAATTACAATTGTATTTACTAAACAAAAAATTTATTTTATTTATTATTTATATCTTGATATTTTATTATATTAATATTTGAAATTGTCATAATATATAGTATAATTTTTTTAGTAACCACAAAAATGAAGTTAATATAATTATTATTAATTATAATTGTTTTACTGTGCAATTATAGTCACAAATGTCAGACATCTTTCTCTCAGTGAAAGTGGTCTTTTTTCTAGATTGTTTTAATATCAGTCTTTTTTATTTTCAAATAATCTTTTCACAAATCTAATTCATCCGCATAATTAGTCGAAACTCAATATCAAAATTATGTGATTTGTAGCTGTGTATTTATATAGTTTGGTATTTCGTAAAATATATCGCGCGTGTATCGGTGCTTGTGCTTTTGACCTTTTGTATCGCACAGTAGTAACGTATGTATGTACGTCGCATTCCACGGATGCAGAAGTTTCGAGTAATATGCAAATATTACAGCGCGGCTAATTACATGGGTATCGTAACAGTTTCAGCGACCCGCCTAATTTACGTTGGCCGTTATTTTACAACTATAATTTAAACCATTTATTTTTGCGTCGCGCCGCTTCACACAATAAATAAGCAAGTGTGCTTCGTGTCCTCTCTCCCTCTCTTATGCTTGTTCCATTTATTTTTATCTCTAATCGTGTGCTTTTGCGTATGCGTAGTTGGCAAATCATTATATTTGCATATATCTCTCTCTCTTTCGCGTTCACCGATGTTCAATAGTACATATTCCCTTAGATACTGAAACTAAACGGGGTGTATCTCTATCCCCGGGAGGGATACAGGTTCACTGTGTTACATAAGCACACCCAATTATCAGTGAGCACAAATTCACATTAATAGTAATTATTTGTCTATTAAATTTACATCCCCACGTACGGAAAGCGCATCTCAGACTTGGGCGAATAAACGCGCATTTTGTATCTCCTGATCGATAAGTTTATCAATATAATATGTACATACTGTCGATCGCAAATGAATTAATTAATCAGACTCGTACACAAACGAGTGTATTAAACTTTTTATATATTACTTTTAAATATTACTTCTTCATCTCATTTCTCGTCGGAATAAAATATCCGTAATATTTTATTCCGACAGCCGGCAGAGCTTCCGGCGAATTCTCGAGTAAACGTTTAACTGCTATCGGGCCACTTCGCGCTCGCATATCGTTCTATTTCGGGGTAGAGGGTGGTCGGCACGAAAGGGTGTTGAGGTGCACGCCGCTCATCCCTTTTTACTCTCTGTCCATTTTGGCGACGTGCATTATTCGAGTACGCACAGTCGCACACCCTTAGAAACAGACATCCTTTTCTGCTCTAGTATTCTCTACGGTGGTGACGGTGGTGGTGCACGAGTCCGAGAACCCCTTTCGCCGCGCCCTCCGCTCTTCACCTCCGCCACCTCCACCTCCACCTCCTCGGGAGGCTTTGCAGGCTGCGCGTCCGTCGCGGCGCCGTTTGCTCGTCTTTTCCGTCAGTGTGCCGTCCGCCGTCGGTCGAGAACCACGTGTTCTCAGTGGCGTGTTATATTGCGAGGGGTGGCTGTCGCGCGTCTCTTCGTGTCACTCGCAGACAACCGGGCGAGGGATAACCCGGGAGAGGGATAACCGACGACAGCTCCGAAAATTACACGTGCGCGACGTGCCGCAAAGTTTTCTCAGGAATGTCACGGACGACACGCGTGGGACCTCGTCGAATTTAACGCGAGACTCGCACATGTCAGACTCCGTGGGACGGATGTAAATAGGAATAGAGTGGAAAAGGCGATAATTTACGATTTCTTTTCTTTTTTTTTTCCTGTGTAAAACGGAGTTCATTGCAACGGACGCAGAGTTACGTTTCTATCGACAGGCCGTGTTCGTTTCTCTAATGTGCTTGTAATCTTTTCATGAAATGTGCGGAGCCGTCTGGATACGAGCGACGAAACGATTTAACATGTGATGAACGAATATTGTCGCAGGATTCTCTGACTCGGTGTTCCTCGTTTCGAACGATCTCTGGTCGATGAAAACAAAAATCGATGATTGTGCGATCGGATTCCATCGGTTTCTTCAATCCTCCCTCGAATCGATTCCAGGTGGTTCGCAATTATTGCTGCTCCAACGTGATTGCAGGCCTTTGCGTCCCCTAGGTCGTTACTTGGACCGATTCCAGGAAAACCCCCAAATCTGTGGTGGTCCGACGTGATTGAACATCTCCGCAGTCCTTCGGTTTTTATACATATTGCGATAGCTCGCCATCGACAAACTCGTGTCCAGTTTGGTGAACCGGAATTGTCGAAGTGAACCTCGAATGTCTTTAATCTCGTCAGAGTTATTGTTAATTTTTAATAAATCATTCTCACAAATCACTGAAATGATAATTGTTTATCCGGCGAGAAGATTGCTCGAATTCTAATTCTCATGGCTGATCAGACGTAAGATTGTGTCAATTTCATAATTAGTGGATAGATAAGAGCCATCCATAAGGAGCTAATTATTGTGAAGAGACAGTGTCGTGCTCCGCAACGCAAATTTACGTGAAAGTAAAGCTTTATGTAAATATCTATAATATCTTCATGTAAATATCTACAATATATATACAACAGACAATTTACTATAAATCTGCAGACTTCGTTCGATCTACGTAACTACGTTCAATTGATCTTCGTTCTTCGGGCTTGAAAGATCGAACGCCTCTGGTGAATTGGTGGAGAACGTTCTCCAGATCTCCCTTAGCTCCTCGTTCTTTTAACATCGACGTGGTGAACTGTTCCTTCGATTCGTACATTTCGCATAACCGTTGGGGATCTCTGCAGGTACCATGGTGAACGTTGCGGGTTATCGGCGATGGCGGCGCCTGGATAGACCGGAAGTGCAAGAGATTTTCCATCGTCTCGGAGATTACCACGCTCGTATTGCGCTTTAATAACGGACGAGCAGTGGTCAACCAGGAAGCGAGGGCGGAAGCAAGGACAGAAAGAGAGAGAGAGAGAAAGAGAGAGGAGGAAGGAAAAAACGGTGCGGAGTCGGAGAATGCGCGCTCTCTGGATGCTTTAATTAGTGTTTAATTAGAGACGAAAAACTGGGCGCACAGCAGCGAACATTGAAAGCATTTTATTATCAGTAGATCCATTCGCGCGCTGGAGCTAGGGATTCGACGTAGGTGAGAGGGGATGCTCCTGGTGGATGGTTACCGTGAGTAGATCGAAAAAAAAAACATCTGTCATCAGCTATCCGTCTACAGTTTGTCGTCGTGTCTTACGCGAATTTCGAGAAACGTGCGGGTGTGCAGCTACTAAATTGGTAATCGCTGGTCAGATTGTCTCTTATGACTCCAACTCGGACGAGAAGGGGATGGCGCCGGTCGAGCTGATGATCGTGGCGTAAGTGTCCGCGGGTGATTCGGTGACTGTCGAAGCGATGACTTAACGTGGGTGGCACGAATACAGTCGGCTCGTAGACGAGTTGGCCATAGGTCGATTGTGCCAGGTCGGAGAGAAGGAGAGTGCGTATCCCCGCGCGGTCGTTACATCGTGCGTAATCTTTTTCCGTTACGAAGATTTGCGTGGAATAACGAGAGAACATGTGGAATGTAGTGCTGTTGTTCCTCGGACTAATGAAGGCTGTCTCGTATGTTGCTGGAAGTGGTACCACCGTCGACGAGAAATCAGGTACGTTAGCGTTGCGTACGTCTTGCGTCCTGTTGCGCCAGTTGTTGCGTTCGAAACATAAGATCACGTGTATTATTAGTGTTGCACCCCTAATAAATCGTCCTCGGCCATTATCTTTCTACTTGCCTTGTAACGAGCTTGATTTGCTCCATGAATTTCGTATACACGATGCGAAATGTAAAATATTAAACCCAACAGATTGTCCCGATTTTATATATTGATCAGTTAATACATATTTAACTTGCGATATATTCGATGGTGCAAAACGACGATCTCACGAAATTCTCGATTTATCCGAGCGTTCTGTTAACGTTCGTTATGTGTCATTGATTGGAAATTTAAATGCTTTTAATAATTATACTTGAAATAATATTTAGGATAAACGTACTTTTATGTTTTTACATTTTTACGAGCTCATCACTCGCTCGTTTCTATAAAAGTACTGAAGTTACTTCTACCCTGTTTCTATGCCGCACATCCATTCCATTCGGTAGAAAATATCAGACGGAACCAAACTTTATACCGATACATCGGGAGGCTTCAATTTTATTTTTGTCTGACTCATGATAGGAAATGTCGCAACGAGAACCAGAGAGGCAAAATATATTTTTGTCAGGACCAATGAAAAACAAGCGCGCGATCACTTTCCGGCATCGATGATTCCTATTCGCCTTTTTCTTTCTTTTTTTTACATACAGAATTGTTAATTCTGACTAACCAGAATCAGAGAGAGAGAGAGAGAGAGAGAGAGAGAGAGATCCAATCTTCCTTTTCTTTTATCTTTCATATGTAAAAAAAGAAGATTAAATTGTATATTCACAACCATAGAAGCACGTTTATCGAAACTCTGCAAAATAAAATACAAGCAATTATAAGCTTATGACTTTAAATATGAATCATAAAAATATTGCAAACAATATTACATATTAACATTTATTTTTAACATTTAGTTTTATTTATTTTTACAATTCTACGGTTTAACGTTGGTCAAAGTTAATTCGTATTTTGCTCGAGGAAATTAATTCATGTGTAACTACGAAATCATAAAATAACAGTGCATAATATCGAAATTATAAAATTGAATATTGCCACGCGGAGCTGCGGTAAAATTTATTATATCGCGAGATACATGTGGTAGACATTTCCACAAATCCATAGTGAATGATTACGTGCAGAATAAGAAGCTACCGAGAAATATCCTTTGTCGGCCAATAGTATGGGAGGATATCACTTTGTTGATACAGAATATTGCGGTATCAAGAACTTACGTCGATTAAATTCGTTGCGCCATTTCTTTGTACGTCTTCTCTCGTTTCGTTGAGCGTCCAATTATTTTTATGAAACCTTTAGGCAGTTACGTTTGTGTTCGGATGACATAAGTAATGTAGTGGAAACCTCTGACCTTATTATATCGTTCGTGTTTTAACCTTTCTCGGACACACAGATACAATCGCTGTTCCTTCTTGCAATAAAAAAGGAAAACTAAATGTTAAATGCCAAGCAGATATGTATATAAAATTCGTTTTCTACTCCTATACTTTAGAATTTCCAGAGACTGTTTAAAAATTTTTAACAGTACATATTTGTCACATATCTGTACCGAATCGAAATTAAAAGTTATATCGACAGATTTTTCAACGAGATGTGGTAGTTACAAGTAGATTTAAATTAATAGATTTTCCAATAGTATGTACTCTGTATTATTTAAAGAGTTTCGCGCGCGATTCTTTTTGATATTTGTCGACACGGTCAATCGCGTATGTTTCTGTTCAAGTAGCTGAATGACGTTCGTTCATTTAACTATAAACTGTCGACACTGTACGTCACTGCAAACTAGTTCAAACTATCTCAAAGTCATTGCATAGCGCATGGCTTGCATTTTTCAAGAGTACCACTTATACTTGGCGCCACCAGTGTAAAGCTACAAATATGCGACCGCGTGTAATCATGTAATAAAATAATAAAATTTCACGAATTATAAGATTTCTTTTATTAAGATTTTATTTATTTCGATATTGGTTTTATCGTTTATTTCGAGTGCGAGGCGATGGAAGCAGCAATAGTTAACAGCGTAGAGCTTTCGTGCGAAAAGCCCCGAGGATCTCGTTAAGCCCTGTCAAAATTTCTGCCTTTGACCGATATTTTCGGTTGCGTAACTTGTGTCCACGAATCTTGTAGCATCATTGCAATATCGAGCCAAGTCATGCAGAAACTAATTCTCCATCGAGAGAGGAACGTATATTTTTAGAAAAAAAAAAAAAAGAAATTAAATAATATTTCAATCGCGATTCATAGCGGGGATAAAGGAATTTTTTAATAACACGCTGGCAATTGAAATCTTCTTACATCTTCATATTTTATCTCGCGCGCGCATTCACTTCGTAAGCACGTTATTCGCACTTCAGCATTTACTCTGCCAATTGTCTCCAGCGTAGTTCCCGATACTAAACAAGTTCACCGAGCACCGCCGAGAATTCGATTAAGGCGCTGCGATTCAGGCGCAAAGATATTCTGTCCCCGTCAATCAGGTAGAAAGGTCTAGAGATTCCGTTCCGTTGATCACAAGAGATTGACGACGAACCGAGTCGCTTATCCGTATTTCCGGCGGTAAGGGATTCGATTGGATTTTAGCTTGTGCATTCGCATTTACTTCCGCATGCCCGATTTGCAAGTAACGTTCATTCCCGCTTCATGTTGAGAGCGCACATCGTCGACAATGTTTTTAGATTTTCTTCGTAAGCGAGGAATAGGTAATTGGTATATATGTAGTTTCGATTAATTCAAAGTCCGTTATTATTTAACTTAATAAGATCAGTTGTGCAAAAAATGCATAAGTAGATCTCATTTTTTCTACTAAATAATTTAATAATAAAATTGAAGCAATCTTAAGAGAAATCATTTTTTTTTATTACGAATATCGCAAGAGATTGACGATGAACCGAGTCGTTTATCTGTATTTCCGGTAGTAAGGGATTCGATTAGATTTTATCTCGCGCGTTTGCATTTACTTCCGCATGCCCGATTTGCAAGTAACGCTCGTTCCCGCTTTCGTTGAGAACGCAAAACGTCGACAATTTTAGATTTTCTTCGCAAGTGAAGAATAAAGGATATATTTTCCATTCAAACTTCGCTATTATTAACTTAACAAGTTCAGTTAGGCAAAGAAATGCACAATTAGATTTTTTTCTACTAAATAATTTAATAATAAATTGAAGCGATCTCAAGAGAGAAATAATTTTTCATTATGAAATAACCTATCAAAGTTAATAATAATAGTAATAATGAGGTGCAGCTCGTTTCTACATAGAAATGTCCAATTATCAGAGTCTTCAAAGGAGTCTCCGTCTGAGTTAGCCGTTCGTTTGCATCTTTGTATCGCTTTTCGCATCGATCGATAGCGCCACCTCGTCTTATGACAGGAACAGACCTCATGTTTAAAGGGCCGGAAACACGCGTACGGACACAAACCAACCGTGTATATGGACGTAGCCGGTGACACGTTATACAGGAATATATTAAAGGACATCACGCTTGTGTGCGTGGATGGATGGGCCTGGACAGACTGGAACTTGGTCGTTATAATAGGCGAGGCTACGCCACCAAGTTTGAGAAACTTACCGGGTTGGACAACTGAGGCTTGGAGAGCCGGAGGCCGACGGGAAGTTCGGACACGTAGTGCGATTCTGTAAGTACTTTAGGCGTCGTTTCTGGATACGGGACGGCGTCGCGACGCCCGACACTTTCACGCCGGAAAGCTTTCTTAGCTCCGGGTTTAGAAGCATTAGAAGGGTATCTCGCAGAATGTCTCTCTCTCTCTCTCTTCAGGTTTTCATGCTTTCGTGTCGGTGCCGCAGATGGACGCTTTCAGCTCATTTATTAATCTACTCCGTGCTCACGAGATTAAATCGTCTTCCCTCTTGGCGCGCGTTAAAGATTAAGAATGCGCCGGAACTGCTGGCTAAAGAAAAAGCTAACTAAAAGAAAAAGCTAACTAAAGCCTTTAATTCCTCGATCGAACAGAGTTGCCGTCTGTTAATGCTATCGCAATATTTGATATCAGTGGTCAAATCGGTTTCTTTACACATTACACAAATATTGATGTATCTCCATAGGCTTCATTAACAATTGGAAACCTTTGAAATTAACATAATGAGGATGAAGCCTTCGAAGATCTCGAATGTATTCTTCAGCAGAAACATAAAAGATCAGAATTGTACAATAATTTTCCGTTTATATCTGCTATGTAAATTATTGAAATGTTCCATAATTTGAACGAAAGGTTAAAGATATCTTTCTCTTTTCCCATTTCTTTACCAATAAATTTCCATCCCATTTATTGATTCGGCAATTGGCGATTGTAATACTAACGCAATTACGTCGATTGAAAATTGCGAAGGGTAAGCTGTGCGTGTCGTAATAACAAAAACATGTTCGAAATGTAACAATTATCGACTGCGACGTTACGCATTGCAGGGTGGCTTTTGTCGAGTGTCATTTGCACACGCAGAAATATTGCGGTGAAAACTCTATCGGCGTTGTTCAAAGCGCACGAATCACACACGATTATATTTTCGATATATTTGGAAAAAGGTGTACAAAATAAAAAACAATAGAGAAAGAAAAGAAATTCAATAAATGTACCGAAGCTATTAATTGATAGATATCTTCCAGTTGATTCAACAGTATATAGCACGGCTGTAAATTTTCCATGTGTCATTGTGTGGATTTGGATGAAATCAATTTCACTTATTTCTTGTTAGAGGTGGCTCTACAGAAACGTCTGCTACCTGGTAAGATTCATACTTATGACATAGTCACTTATCCGAGCGCCCTATATTTTTCGCCGTACTGACCCGTGATTTCTGCATACTCGTGTTTTATGGCAGGTATGATCGATAATTCTTACGGTAAAGCCGACTAAACTTGCAACGCTAGCGAATGTCGCGACATATTTGCGTTATTAAGAGGCATCGGCGTGAATGCGTCAAATCGGGTCGATATTAATTATTGATAGCTATGATTATAACGTGATTGCGTAAAAACAGTCGAAAATGGAGGAATATATATAGCGTCGAATGTTGCATATATTTCCCTTCTCTCTCTCTCTTTCTACCACTTTCGATAATAAATATATTTGGAAAGCAATTAACGATGTTGCATACGTCAAGTGTCATTCACATGCTGTTTTCTTTTTCGTTCAATATCGATTACATTTCTGTTATTTAAATGAAACGTAGATTGTTACATGGAACACAGTTAATATAAAAGCATTTGCTGAATCGTGCATCTCCGGAAGATCGAAGTGATTTACTTATATTTGTAGCGATTATATTTATTTGTTGACGCTAAGATTAGAAAACGTATAAATATTTTAAAGGAAATAATGCTTTAAAATGCGTAGTTAGAACGCGATTACGTTGGAAGCGAGTTAAGATAAAAATAGTGTAAAAAAAAAAAAATACGACGACACAATATACGAGAAAAATATATAAATATACCAAAGCACGTTTTCTGCTTGTGAAAATGTAAAATTACAGCTATGACTCAGATCGAAGTGGAACCTGTGCATTCCAGTTAACCGTAAATATCTCGAGATGCCGGTAGCGTTTCGTGAGGAAACTCAGTTTGCAATATCGTATATGTAGCGGCAGGCTACAGAATGCGGACGGATAAAGAAGAAAAGATTAAAGTGTTCGTGGACGCAGGTTGCTCCACTTCTTCCAAGTGCAAACAGTGGGGCAGGCAGGTAGGAAAAGCGGGCATGTAGGCACGAGCGACGTAGTCGATAAATAGCAAATACGAGGGACGAGCGTGTCTTTAAAAATAGAGAAAACGGGTCTATTCGCGATCAAAGAAAAGACCAGAGCGCGAACGGTCGTTGTGGTACCTTGCCTCAT
Organism: Mycetomoellerius zeteki; assembly: GCF_001594055.1. Classification (NCBI taxonomy): domain Eukaryota; kingdom Metazoa; phylum Arthropoda; class Insecta; order Hymenoptera; family Formicidae; genus Mycetomoellerius; species Mycetomoellerius zeteki. The sequence goes on from NW_017257753.1 coordinate 3,347,037, forward strand.
GTGCACACGACACGTGTATACACGCACGTGCGATACGCGGATCTTAGCACGTGCTACTGCTTTTGCTGCTGCTGTTGTTGAGATATATCTAGGAGGAAGACGCGAAGGGTGACGTATATATCGAGACACACATCGAGTTTTCTTTCTCCGAGGGTGGTTTAACGAACCGATCCGCCACAGTTTCCTTCCAGCAGTTCTTCCGACTTTCTTCTCTTATCTTCCAGTCGCATCCCGGCACTTTCGGACTGTTCTCCTACTCTCCCCGCTTCCGTTTCCCAACCCTCGGTCCACTGTCACGTAATGCACCCTTTTGTCGCGTGTCCTCACCACATCTCTTTCGGCTACGGCTCGTGCGTTCTCCCGTTCACACGTTCATCCCATTCCGGTAATCTTATTTCTTAATTTTCCTCTCGCGATATATACGACGCTTACGATATTTCTTCCAATTTCGCGAAGGAACGATGAAATGCTTGCCGATTGCGGCTCTGACTTCCGATCGAGATGAAGACGACCGAGAGGAATCTCAAAATAGGCTTTTCATTTTGCACGATGTTTTTATTAGATAATGTCCTTTAAAATTAAATCCATTAGCAGAAAGTTACATTTCGCGAGCTACGCACGTGGTGAAAATTGAGGTCCCAGCGCTTCATTTAGACGTGATTGCTTGACTGATGGCAATATTGTGTTGATGTAGCTGACACGGATGACCTGATTGACGTGACTGAGATTTAAAGTGCGTGACTAATGTGATAATATCAGCAGAATCACAGAAGCTTCTACGAATTCGCTAATAATGTCAAATTAGTCACGTATCTTAATTCTTCATAGACACTAGATCTTTTTTTATTCGGACGTTTTACTCCCAAATTTCTTGGCACAAATTTTAATTTTTATTAAATAAAAATTTTAGCATTTGAGTTAAATAACTGTTTAAGCAATATAGAAGAAATGTTGAAAAGCAATTTTAAATTTTTCTACATTTTTTCGAAGCCTAGAATAGTAAACAAAATTGAACAAAAAAAACTTAAAGTGCTTACAGAATAAATAAAAATATGTGTATCTAATTATCTGTAATTTTCTGGTTTATATTTTTTTTCTAAAATTGTAAAATTTTTCAGATTTAAAGATGCATCGTTTTTATCTTTGTGCCTAGTTTTATATTACGGTTTGAATGTTATTCGTATATAAGACTCGTAAAGTTAATATTTAGTATATTTGTCTAAGATCGTTTTATAGTCCACGTTCATTTGGGATACATATATCTATATGTATTTTCAAGTTCGCTCGAAGTTTCCAGCACTTAGCACGTACGTTTCAAAGAGACTCTTTTATTCCTAGCAAGAGATTATCGCGCGGTCGCCTTTTCACGCGCGAAGTCTCCATTTCTGCGACTACGTGACTCAGAGGGCAAGATCTCTTCGCTTAGGAGCGCATACAACTTGTGTTAATATCACGCTTTATTGCCGCGTAATTTTTATCCCGGAGCTCTTCACGATTCATTGGCTGCCCTCGCTTCCTTTGTGATACGGATCGATGGGGCACAAAAAAGGTAGGCGCCAGCGCGAGGGAGAATCTCGCCGATTTCGTTTTTCCTCTCCACTCTTTTCAGGAACTTTACGCTTCGCGCCTGCGGCAGTTTATTTCACGCTGTGACATTGCCGGCACGATAATTCCTCGCGTAACTCTAATCGAGAAGTGGATTCGCTTAATTGCGAGCAACCAGTTAATTTTCGGGATGAAAACTTTCATCGACGTCCGCTATTGGACGGAAAAGTTATATAAAAGGTCCAACGATTACTCGTTTGTAATCAGAGTAAACTATAGAAAACTGTCGCGTTAAGGAAACTTTAGAGCTACATTTGATCTGAAGTTACGCGATACGCGCGAAAAAAAAACAAAATTGATCGTCTGGCATTAATAATGGACAAAGCGGATTATCGTCCGGACGTTTTTCACGGGTGCCCTGTTGTTTGGCCGTAACATAATTCACTCGTTGCCTCTCGCCCTCTTCCGCTGAATGTATTGTATTTGTTGCTAATATTATTGGGACGTGTATTTGTTCGGTGGGCTTCGCGTTTAAACTATGAGTGATATATAGAGTATTCACTGTCAACCGAGTTAATGTTCAGCTTGTCGTTCGCTGTTATCATTATCGACACAATGAATTTTCATTTGCATCGTAATGGAATGGGGGATAAAATAGAATTTTAATTTTAACATCGACGTTGAGATTTGTATGTGATAGTTTTCACGTAAATTTTGCTTAATACATTTACCGTTCTATTAGGTGTAATTATCTTCTATTGATTTCTACTCAAACAAAATCGATAGTTTTGACACTATTACGCTTAATCCAGTTAAATATGTAAGACGGTTTTATTGATGGTTTTTTAAATTTAATTCGCGCTGTTAAATGATTAATGACCGCAACGAAAGTTTCGGAGAGACGCGATAAGGTAGACACATTAATGTACATCGCGCGAATCATCTCGACGTGTTATCGGTTATTTCATGCTCTACAACGTCCTCCATCTACACGGGCTACCGACCTTTGATCATTCACTGTGTAGCCGACATATTTTCCAATAAGAGGAACGTAAATGTATTTATATAACGCGGCCAAGCTTGCGCGGGATCGATTAGAATAATCTGTCTCAAGCTGATTGAAGTTTGGAACGTTCTGTCTCAGGGATATTTCGGACAATGCAGTAAATCTTGATAACTTGAAGAATTCGCTTTAAAGATAGGTTATCGATTTGAAAAGTGAAAGACTAATAAATTCTATTGTTGAGAAATTGGGGAAAGGAAAATTATCCATAAATGTCGCGAGTTTCTCGAGAACGTCCTTCGAATTAAAATTACTTACAAGTTTCACAACTGTCCGGAACCGATTTGATTCTCCATGAAATATGTTGTTAAACACGAAAATTTAAGAGACACGTATTTTTTTATACGTGCGCTAACTCATGTTAGAAGTTTTTTAATTTTTTTGTTTAACAATTGTAAACAAAAAAATTAAAAAAAATTTTTTTCTTCACACATTGAAGTACTCTTGAAACCGTACAACGTTTGTGTGTTTAAAAAATTTTTTTCCATCTTCTATACTTCCGACGGTATTCGGCTCGAAATAGAAATACCGTTTTTTTTTTTTTCAAAGGGATGTTTCACCCCTTAAACGTATAAAAAAATACGTCTCTTAAATTTTCGTGTTTAACAACATATTTCATGGAGAATCAAATCGGTTCCGGACAGTTGTGAAACTTCTCTTGTTAGTAAAAGGTCTGTTACGCGCGCGCGCGCGCGCGTTGCTTGAAATTCCGACAAATTTTTACACTTAAAATGAGACAAATATATATTCGGGCGTTGAAGAGAAAGAAAGCGAAGATACTGAGTGCAAAAAGTGCAAATATCGCAAACAGACCTAAAATTTACGGAATAAAATTATGATCTTTCGTGATTGATTTCGATCACTTCAATGTGCCGTTCGAGGTCGACAACTTTTCGTCGGACGCAATCATGACTGGTACACGTCCAAAAGAAAAAAGGAGTATCGTGCTAGTCCGCCGATTTGGCGAGAGCGAGCTCTCGCGTACTTCGATTTGCGCATCGCCGCACGTTTTATTTATATTTTCGACTCAAATCGTTGCCGAACATCCCTTCTCGCACCGAATACATCGAATCCAATATTTTCCCCGTCGCTTTTTGGAGGATACATACAGGCTTTAAGCCCGATTCTGTCGTGTCGACAGTTACAAACGAGACGTCCTATAACTGTCAGTGATGAGGGAGATGCCAGAAACGCAGAAGCCTTCTTTCTTCGGATTACATGAATATCTCGAGCTCATCCTGTTTGTTTGGAAATTGCGCTTACTGCACGAATGATTGCATTTGTAGTTTTTGCATCAGATGTAGGAAACAGAGAATAGAAAGAAGAAAGAAAGAGTTTTGAATATGAGGCATTTTTGACCTATGCTTTTTTTTAGATTAATCTTGAACGATTTTTTGTTGATAAACGGTTGCAGAATAGATCCAGGGAAAGAACGGTTTTATTGAAACATCTAAAAATTTAGCTAGATACAGATCTGTAAAGAATTTTATCGGATCATCAAAATAATTATATACACTGAATAAAAAGATTGGCTGCAGCAGCAAATTAGATGGTAAAATATGGCATAGCATTTTTAATTGGCTGTAGCAGCCAATTTTTGGTTGCGTTAGCAAGCCTATCCACAATGTCAGTATAGGATTCGATAGGCTAACGCAACCAAAAATTGGCTGCTGCCAATTAAAAATGCTATGCCATATTTTACTATCTAATTTGCTGCAGCAACCAATCTTTTTTTTCAATGTAGGGACACTTAAATTAGTTACTAGAATGTAAACATTTTTTACAGCAGTATTATCATGTTTGAACCTCCTAAAATTATTTTGATAGTCCAACACAATTATTGTGATAGTCCAAGAAAATTTTCAGATTTGTATTTAGCTAAATTTTTAAATACTTTAAGCAAAATCATTTTTTTCACATAGCAACTTGATTCTTCATTTAAAATTCACATGAATAATCTTATTATTTAAAGGTTTTTTGTTCCTTTGAAATATCTTTTGTCTTTTCTTTTATGTTATAGGAAAATTACGTATGGTATTGTCAAAACATTTATTCTCATTCTCTTTCTCTCTCCCTATAAATACCTGAATTAGCGTCAAGCTTTGCTTACTGAACAGTATGATTCCAATAGCAGTAGCACGTCGAATTCTCACGTTTGCTCGGCGAGTTTCGGATGCATACCACGAGTTTGATGCACGCATGTAGCTGAGGAATGCGCGTTGACACACAATCTTAAGTCCCAATCATCCAGCCGCCAGTGGCAGCAGTCAACACGAGAGGGCTTTAGCAATTGAATCTTGCTGATGGGATCGATTCCGCTTTCAACGTTGTCTTACGGAACGATTTCGAGTTATTTCGCCATCGTCGATTGTTGATATCATGTGGAGCGAAGGGTTGAGGATAAGCGGGTGTAAGTGGTAAGACGCGGGGGGTATAAGCCACTTGTTTCAGCCCGCATCAACGAGATCCGACGGGATATACGAATTTACTTCGAGCTAAGAGCCGTCGCTCGTCGCTTTTTGTTCTGTATTCAGCCGCAGGTGCTTCCAGATGAAAAACCTGCGGCAGTCAGCTTTGTACGGAACTGCTCGCGATAAAGCGAAGGGAACGTAACGTTTCCTTCTCATTTACCTCTAACATATTTAAAAAATTGATATGACGGTTAAACGGAGTATCTAGTACATGTTGAATCATGTCATAAGCATATGAATAAAAGGAAAACGAATGTTTTAAGCGTAAAACACACAAAGCGAGAAAAATGAAATAATACGTTTTCGTTGGCTTGCATTTTTCGATTCTATTCACGTAAATCGAGTTACAGTAATTATATTCAGATCGATGCGAAATTTATTTTGACCTTCGTTAATGTATGTGCATCCACGTTATCTTTTAATAATTTGGCTCGCGGATGCGTGCATATCCTTTTCACCGAGAGTATCAATCCGATTGTGACACGCGATACGACAGTGTCCTGAGATTCTCGAATTACGATTTCGACAATCAACGTCGCCAGACGAGCCGCGACGTCGCCTGATGCCGCACTAAGTAATTTGCTTTGGGACTGGCGTCGTCTCGGATGGCAGCCGGTATTTGGTCGCACCCCGCTTAGGACGCGGGACGGGGAGAACTATAAAGGAAGCCACGGTTTGTTAACGACGGATTAATTTACTGACTACGAGAGAGGGGAAAGGGGGAGAGGAGGGAGTCGCGTAATCCCGGTACTTTCGGCGCATCTTATTGATCGAGAGGAGGTCCCACTTAACTCCGCGTCGCGTAACTTGCTGTCGTGTACAGTAAACGAGCGAAGATCGTGCAATTGTTTGTATACTTATCGGTACTTTTGCACGTCAGTCAGTAAAGTAGGTCGGAATAAAAGGCCTTAAACTGTGATCCTCGCACTTGGTCGACGGCGAATTAATTTTACAAATAGACCACAGTTGCATGACGATTTGGCGATCGATAATCGACTACGAATGTCCGAGACTTTAATCGCAACATAAAAATATGACTTAATAAATAGAATTTTACGGGGGATTGTATAAATAGAAAAGTGAAGATATCCGGTTTAGCGGAAGCGTCTTGTGATTTTGAATCTTTAAAGTTTTCTTTTCATTAATGTTTTCTCTTCAGTTATACGACTTCCATTTCTTCGCCCGAGAGAAAATCGGGTAGAAAAGAGAAAATGGAAACGATTTATATTTAATCATGGTTGAAATATATAGTACTCGAAAACATCAGACGATTTGACAGTTCGAATAGTTTGAATCTTAAGTTCGAACGTTAAATAGTTCGGACTGAGTGCATGTTCGAACTATTTTAATTCATTTCAGAGCTGAAAGTTCGAAATCATTACATTTCGAACTCAGACATCACAAGTCGTCCTCAGGATCATCCTGAATATGTCCAGGATGGCTCAGGATGTTTGTAGGACGATATCAATAAATATAGGAATTTTATTTAACTGCTCTTTTGTTTCCAAGGCATACTATATTTGTTTACTGTCCGAACTTCAGACATAACGAATTGACATTTCATACTGATCGCTGTTTAAGGTCGAACTGTTCGAACTGTCCGAAATATTCGAATTAGATGCTCATTTTTTTAAACTTCGAACTATTCGAATAGATCGTATATTCAACATGTTCGAACCTTTTGTCTGAACCCTAGAAATATATAGATAAGATTATATATTCTTTAATAATCGTAAACGTATAAAATAATGTTAGAAAGAAATATCAATTACACTGCTAATTTATTCTTTTACTTCTTGCTTTCTATAGATGACACGTGCTTGACCCAATTTCATGATTTAATGAACAATATTTGTTGTACGTGTAACAATAGCGCCAAGTTCACGACATCTGACTTGATGTAAAACTAGTTCCGCGCGTAAGATAGCACAATTGCCGTTACTTTGCATGCTAAATTCTAACTTCTCACCGTTTAAACGCCGTAAATGCTATTATTTCCATTGCGTAGAAATTGGATAATATCGTCCTCGTCGCCGTTGCAGTCGTCGTAAATCTTCGCGTTGCTTGATTTTCTTTTCTCTTTTACATTAAAACAATTTTTCGCGATTAGCTGGTAACAAAAGAACTGTACTATTCCATTTTCTTTCTTAATTTTGCGAACGGACTAACTTGAAGTTTGATTGAACACACATATCGCTCGATGATTTTTCGAGAAAAGTTCATTCGCCCCAACTTCTTCCTACAATGCTGGTATCCGCCCTCTCCTTATACATCCTTCGCCTTACGGTATTCGTCGATCAACCTTCTGTTTCTATTCTTTACTCAGTGAACTCTCTGCTATCGCGTTCGGTCATTGAAGCAGACCTCTCGATCTCCCTTTAAGGAACTGCCGAAGACCATCCGCGTACCGGTTTAGCCGCTCGTTTTTCCCGATCTCGTAACAATGCCGCCAACGGAGATTCATGGTTGCTCTAGGAAAAAGGAAAGGCTGTAGAAGTAACGGAGAAATGGGTGTTGTCACGTCGGGTAATGTATCTATCTTCCGTGCGCCTTTCCACCATACTATCGTAATGCTAATCGTTGACTGATATCGGCGTCGTTCGAAGAGCATTAGCCGCTTTTACATTCGCGATTTCTCAATTACAATGACGATTATCGATACGAGCACACGCGTATATTCTCCGTGTTGCAAGAATAAGTTGCAGATTTGCCATAAACGACTCGCTTTCTAACTTGGAAGTTTATTGAAGCGAAATCTTTGAAACTTAAATCGAGTATGACGCTTGTGTTGAAGGATATAGCTTTGAATCATACGAAATACCATATTTAGTAAACTCTCTATGCTCTCAGAATCTCGTCCACGGTTGAAGCCATTCTACGTTTATTATTATAGTCTGATGCTATCGTATTATATTCTTGAAAGAAACGGCATTTACGGATTTACGTCGTACTAAAGTTACGAAGTTTTCCTCTTTGCATTACGACTGAAAAAGTGGATTCGCGATGTGCCATATCAGAGGGTAGGTCTATGTCCTTAACATAAAAAGCCCTGGGTGATGAGGAATCTGACCTTCTCTGGCGGAGGGTGGTGATGGTGATTTCGCGGGTATAAGTACGCGAAGGAAAGACCGCGGCTAAATTAAAGCAGCGGGGGAATTCCCAGGCGATGCAAATAATCCGTCGTTAGGCGACGAAGATGCACAAAAGATTCTAGCGAGCTCGTCTGATCTTTAACAATAAGGCACCCGACTCGCTCATCTCGTATTCCTAATTGAGTCTTGAAGCTCGAGTCACTTTTGTACGTACCTACAAAACTATCTCCATTTATACTTCGCTTATAGTCACCGTAGATAAAGAAGCGAATCCTTGGCGTTATACAGGGTGTCCCAGACTTGGGTGGCGTGACATCCATGAATAGCAGATTCCTGAGGTTATTTCGAGATGAAGATCCTAATATCAAAATGTCGAGGCTACAATAGTTTTTTAAATGAGAAGAAATTAAAGTTATAGTTAATTGGACTGTCCAAAATTCACGCGCTCAGGCATAGCATATTATAGTGAAAGTGGTAGAAGAATAGAAGAGAATAGAATTAATGCTTAAAAATATCTTCATTTGTGCAATGTGCCATGTCTGAGTGTGTGAATTTTGGACAGATTAATTGGTTAAAACTTTTTAAACCCTTCTCATTTCAAAACTATTGTAGCTTCGACATTTTGATATTAGGGTTTTCATCTCGAAATGATCTCAGAAATATTCTATTAACTGGTATTATTCGATGTCTGGGACACCCTCTATAAAACGGAATTGCATCGACTTCTGATGACGCAACCTTTGATATCGCAATCTCTGATAACGATCTTCACGTCGTTGCGTCGTTATAACAAAGTACGTGAAATCGTTACTTCTCATTTCTATCTTCATAAAATTTTATTGAAAATATCTAGTTTATGGCACATACTCCCGTTGCGTCTCCTCCGTAATCACTGATATAGCGATTCGTGCATTGAAGGAATATCTTGTTTTGCTAATGAACGAGTTCGCTCGTATAATTGAAAGTCACGAATTCGTATTTGTACACGCGCACCGGAATAATGAACTGATCCGAATTATGAATGTCGCGTATTAATCTACACGTTACGTGTTCAGCGATACGCCACCCTAGATTGATAAGAGCTCTTGACTTCGTGGATTATATTTCTGTCATAATAATGCGGGGGACTGCTGTCGAGCAAGGCAGGGGCAAGATAAGAAGAAGAAATGTCTCTCCCATCAGCGTGATGAAAAGATGATGGGATCAGGATCTTCTCGTAATGAAGCGCTTCATGGTCTCTCTCCGGTGAAATTTAATTGTTCGCTTCAGAACGCGTATAAGCCGGGGAGAACCACGGCTAAATCCTCTCCAACCCCTCACTCGGTAGACGCTTGTACTTTCTTGTCAATGTCACATATCTCCGAGCGCGCACGATGTAATATTTTATTAATTTTATACCTCTGGTTACCTGCGTAATTGTTCCATCAATTTAACGCTCCAAGCATTTTACGAGACTAATCGCGAGCGGTGACGGGTTACCTCTTTTAAAGCCCTCGCCGTTAGCTAACCTGGCGGGATAGAGGGACCAGTTCTTCTCTCGAGTCTTATCACAGGATGGATAAGAGGTACTTCCATCAGCATGATAAAAAGTCGATGAGATCAGAGGCGTCTGGTGACGGGATAGGTCGCGGCCTCCTATGGGAAATTGCGTATCATGAGGAACGGCGGAACACCGTCGACCAATGGCGAGCCGTCAGTCAGCGACGGCGTGAACGATATGTCAACGTCAGACATAAGGGACGGATAGGGATGAAAGGGATAAGGGAAACTCTCTCTCACACACACTCTCACTCTCACTCACACTCACTCTCACTCTCTCTTTCGCTCGCTCGCTTGGAGGATTCTTCCACCGTGGCGGATGACAGATTATGAAAATAATAACATGTCAATGTTATGACCGTCGAGGGGGTGGCGCCAAAGTGTTTCCGCACGTGCACTATCTTTACAGATGCCAAGGCGTAGCTACTTTTACGGTAACTGCCGCTATCGATAACACGCGTTCGCTGGTATCCCTTTTTCTTTGTATTCCCGTATTCGCAAGAAAGAACTCGATGGATTTTTCCACATTGTGCTCGCGACAAACGTTCGACTGTAAAATTATCCCTCCGTCTGCAATCATATTTTTATTCCCTCTATTTACAATCTGGATCTTTTTATCCAGTCTGAATTTTTTCATTATAAGTTTTTTATTTAATTAAATAGGTTTTCAAAAAATTTTTTTAATTCAGAGTTATTTTTCAACATCTCTATTACATTATCAAATAGATATTACAAGATATTTTAGGAGGACAAACTAGACTTCGCTCTCCTATATTCCGGAAAAAATTAAGAGTGATGTTTTGCTTGTGCCAAAAAAATCTAGATTGCAGTCGGAGTTAATATGAATTTTACAATCGTATCATTTTACAATACACGGAAAAAACAGTATGATTGGTCTGCACAGAAATCTGGTGATGCCAACCAGATTAAATAGTAAAATATAGAGCAACTATTTATGTGGTTGCTTGAACCATAGTACAATGGTTAGGTTAGGTTATGTTGCAGCAATGACGGCATTTCACATATACGTATTTTTAATTGTAAGCGTGAGTCGCTTTTGCTTTTTGAAATTGCAACTTAATTTATAGCATGATGTGTAATAAGAAATTCTTATTAATAATTTAATTCTTATTATTATACATCATGCTTTATAATGTTAAGATTGACGCAACTATACGGATATATAATTTATCCACAGTAAATAATCCCCCAATCAAGTTTTGGTTGTCACAACCAGATCGCGTCTAACTATATTGATGTAGTTGACACATCAAAATAAATAAATCGTATTAACCACACATATCTCTATCACATAAAGATAACTCGGATGATGTTTCTATATTGTTCACAACTAAATATTTTTAGTTTATGTGAACTATATCTTTTTTTTTTTCGTGTAGCTTCGCAACAAATAGAAATTTCAGCTTTGAAAGCCCGACGCTTCGTGTAATTCCTGCGATTGATTCGAAACCACTTAGGTAGGTCGGTATTCATAGTTTGTTCTTATTTCAAGACCGTCTTAAGTAATGTCTTAAAATGCTAATAATGTAGCTCTCTAATTGGTTTATGACATCTTAAGATTGTACTTAAGACAGTCCTAAATATGAGAATTGACTATGAATACCGGCCTTAGACGTGGCTGAATTGTAAAACTTTCTCGGGAGGTGTGATAAGATCGGCTACGAGGCAGTGATATGCGATACGATATGCATATGCGGTCACTTCAAGCACGATTCCTAGGCACTTGAGAACCACTTACACACGCATCGTACACCGGAATTATTACCCGCGTTCTGTTAATGTCGTGGTTTAAAATGTATAAGTGGCAATATTCCGAGCGTAACGGAAGGGTTTTGATACGATCGAGTGTGAAATGTCACTCTTAAATTCAATAAATTTCTTTCGCTGTACGTGAAATCGTGCGATCGATATCGTATACATTTCCACACGAAAAAAGCTAATTCGATTAATACTAATCGTGCGTGGTAAGTAGATTAGAGATCAATCCGTTATGTGAATAATCTACGTGATGTGCATTCGTCTTCATATATCAGTGCTAATATCCGTGATATAATCTTCGATCGCGATAACGCACTTAACAACTTAATATTTTTATGGTTTTGTTAATTTATATTGCCGGTTGTTGCGTGTAATTATCAGATTACTATACTACCACACTTTCACAATGCTGTTTCCTCACCTTCCTCCGCGCATTCGTGTAAATTATTGTACATGTCACGCCGAGAATGCCGGATCGCGCACGAATTATCGCGTTTTTTTTCCGCCATTTGAGCTTAATGTCGCCGTCTCGCTGGTCGCCGGCGTGCCCGAAGTGGAACACGCACGATGCGCGACAGTTTACCAGGTGATCTTCATCAAATCTGTCCCGATAGTCGGAACGGAACTCCGAGCTTACGCTAATTTTTGAGTTATACCCACCAGTCGTGTCACGTATTCGCGTATCACAGGTCATAACGCCTATTTTTAAACGCGGCGGGACGCATGTTATCGCGCGTGTTCCGTAACGATTAACACATGTTTCTTTCTTTTTTTCTCTCCTTTATGTAACCTCCACTCGATATCGATCGCCTTCGCCTCGTAACGCCTCTTCTACTTGATTACGTAGCCCGCATGCGGCTAAGTGAGTCGGGAAAACAGCCGAAGATATAGAAGGAAGTAGAGTCAATTTCATCGACTTTTCTATCTTTTTATAGATTTGACTATTTTAATCCACGGTGTACACGACAAGGACTGAGCGTAACCTGCTTACTGATTGACCGAGGCACTGATTCGTTACTGATGTGCGTCAATCGCAGTCGATCGAGTGTAATGAACGATAAATCTATGCCAAAAAATAAAATATCGTTATTAGTATAATATCGTAAATGTCAATATCTGCGAAAAAAACTTTTTAGTATAAACGACGAATTTATATAAAAAAAAAACAAAATAATATTATTAGAATATTGTAAATGTCAATATCTACGAAAAAGCAACTTTTTGGTATAAATGATAAATCTATAAAAAAAAAACAAAATAATATTATTAGAACATCCTAAATGTCAATATCTATGAAAAAGGCAACTTTTTTATATAAACGATAATATTCGTTCAAATTAACCTTCCATTTATAATACAATTATATTTTTACTCCTTCTATTTACAATCTGAAATTTTTTTGCACAGCTTAAGTTATTTTACTGTTCTAAACTTTCAAAAAACGTGGAAAAAATTTAGGATTACTTTTATATCTCTATTACACTACTGAATATTTTCTTAACCTAAATATTAAAACCTTTAATAAAAATAAAGCAAAAATAAAGAAATATGAAAGTGATATTTCACTTGAATAAAAAAAGACTCAGATTGCAGAAGATTAAAAGCGTTAAAAGACGTTCTTTTTCTGCTAAAAAAAACTTAAACGAGATTTATTCGAGAATGAGAATATTTACTATTTAATTCTTATTTATGCATTTAATTGATTAATTAATAACTGTGATTGATTGGTTTGACAAACTCTATATTATTATACAATATTATTCATTAAAACACATATTTTACTGCATGTACCATTCATTAAAATTCTATAATACACCAATCATTAACTACTATTTAGTAAAAGAAGACTTGTTTACACACATAAATAGACCAGTGAATCCAGTGTGCAATTGGCTCAGCGGCAACAGTGAGTTACGCGACTGATGTGTTACGTTATAATGTTCGATTTCCCGTAGGATTCTTGCACGACTGATCACTCGGCAGTACTAGTCAGGGGTCATCCGTTCGTCAAACGAATGACCCTTTAGGGAATGACGCTTTCACTGACTCGCGGCGGGATAGCACCGATGTTAACATTCAGCGCGCCGCGATACGCGAATTAATTTTTGAGGTATATTTTTTTTTCTTTCGCCCACGGGAATACTTAGTGTTTGTATGATTATTTTTCCAACACATCTATATTTTTTTCTGCACGAAATTGTGTTGTATTGTTTCACCCTGTGTTGTTAATAATACCTAAAAAAAGAAGAAAGGAAACAAAATCTGCGTAATTACGTCCTCGCTAAAATGTTAATTAGCGAGAGAAATCTTGCGATGCAAAACGAGAATTGTTTATAAAAGTGCCAGTTGATATCGCATTTATTTAATAGTTATAAATTATTTACAGCTTTTAAAATGCTTATTAACATAAATATCATTAAAGTGCTTGTCAATTTAGTTCGTGATATTACTTCCAGTTTCAGTTTAAGATTGCTTTTCAAAATCGAAAATTAGATCGCGCAGTTTGCAGAACTAGATACGCGTATAAATTTTCACCAAAATATTATTTACTCATTAAGAGATCCAGATTAATAAGATCTCCGTTACTAGGCGTGTATTCCTGGTCCAATGTCGTTTATTAATTTTAATATTTAATATGAAATAGACAAGTTCCTGGCGAAATTTTGAATTTTCAATTTTCAAAAATAAACTGGTTAAGAAAAAAAACATCTTGTCGTTTTCCGATCTCTTTATAAAGATATCCATTCCACTCGAGAAAACCAGTCTCGAGTATCATCAAAATTGCTGGAGCTAAAATGTACTTGGTCGGATATTAACTCTCTCTGCGAATTTCAGCGGTGGACGAAGAAGATAATGGAAAATACACTTATCGACAATCGTAATATCGTCCCGAACGAGCCGTCTAACCGACCGGAAAACGCATTTCGGAAACCGCGACAAAGTCCTACGTTAGACGGTACTACCGGCTTTCGAAGAAAACGCTTTAAAGTTTTAATCGTGCTTCACGACTCGTTACCTATCGACCATACTTCGGTTCTGTGCCGCATACGCTCTTACCCGCGTGTCCCGGGAGGCTAAACTACTTGCCCGAACTTGTTGAAACTCTCGTTGCTACAATTTCAGAACGACTACTTACATAATGCTATTTCTAGGCTGCCATGTAACGATGAAAAATATATTTATAACGTTCGATTTTTGTCAACTTTCTTCATTTATGTTCAGATTGTAACAGTATCGCGAAAACCTCTTCACAACACTGAAACATCTTTTGAAATGTTTGATTCAGCTTGAAATGTTTCATTATACCGTTCTTTTTTATTTTTATGCAATACGATTATTCTCCAAATCGATTTTAATCTACGTCTAAAGATATTTCACCTATTTTTCTGTAATATGATAATACTGATTTCCGGAGTACGATTGGCTGAAATTCCTTAAAACACTCGCTTTCATAAGTTTCATACAAGTTATCGACAAATCCTGGTTGAAATGCAAATGGGATTGCGGGATCGAAAAACTTTCCGACGCCGTGGAAGGTAGCTATTTCAAGGGAGTGTTCTATATCGTCGCGGAATCTTTCAGAAAATGTATTTCGCGTATCGTGCAGTTTTTGTTTGTAGAAATTAAAATGGAAATAACATGAATGTTAACACGGCAATATTTGTAATATACGGAAAAAATTAAGGTGTAGACACAAAAAGATGTATAAAAATCGCTGATAAATTTCCAAGAAATACAAATATAAGTATGAAAAAACGACATAATGGACTAATGGAAATTGGCATTGTAACAAGCGCAATTATTTCGTATAAAACGCTTCAATAATAAATCCATCATCAGCAAATACAATAATTACCTATAAATCAGTGCTTAAAATCTAAAGAAAAAAGATATATGATATATGACATCACATTTTCCACTAATATAACGTCAAGTAGTTGCTTTTTTGATATTAGATATATCGTGAAATTAGCTTTCTTTTCACGCATTTATCGCTTTATCGATAATAGATAATTGCATGCATTTGGAAACAATATCTTTTCGCGCGATGCACGAAAGGCTTTCTCAAAGCTGTCAAACTCGCAGAGTTTTCACAGCGGATATTTCACAGCAGATTGCTTGTCGAGGGTTTCGCGTGAACAAAATTCTTTTGTAATATTCCGACTTGATTCTTCAATGTGAAGGGATTCTAACGCGTTATTTTTTTTTCCCCTTTCAAAAAGTGGGAAAATAATATTTTCACGTATACTTGGCGCGAAAATTCTCAATGTGATCCGCTTCAAGTACGAACTCTGCCTTACTGTCATTAATAGTAGACGATATGGAAAACAAGTGGACGGATGTACATATATTATTCATGGCGGCGGAAGAGGGATGAAAGTTATTTGCGTCGCTTTCTCTCTTTCTTCTCTATGATCTCTCTCTCTCTCTCTCTCTCTCTCTCTCTCTCTCTCTCTTTCTTCGCTTCTCTTTCTCTTTCCATCTCGCTGCTCTCCGGTGAGACGTCCCCGCGGAAAGAACGCATTTTATTGCAAAACTACGTCCTTCGGATCCAGTGAAGTGCTTCCGCTTTCTCCGTGAAGGAAACACAAAATCACGTGCCGTCAACCAGTAACGTAACAGTTTGAAGTTTCCCACCGGCAATCCTCTCGTCCCTCTCGCGTCCCGTTTCTCGGAGCCGAAAAATTTCCTGCTGCCGAATTGATCGTCGCGAAACATATCAAAAACATTTATTTATCCTGCGCTTCGTAGATCGTTCGACCAAGCCATTCATTTGTCGCACGTCGCGTCGGGCTGTACCGAAGACGAAAGATTTCCACGTGCATGGATCATTACTAAGAAGAGCGGGTTTACGCTCCGCTAAACAAACATAAATCTACCAACGCGAAAGGGGTTTAGACGAGGGTTAGAGGAGAGAAGGAGGGAAGGGAGCGTAAATCGTGTGTCTTCGCTGGTACCATCGGTAATGGAACAACGCACTGGAGACCTGCACGCGTGCACAGAAGCGCTTGTGCATATCCGTCTACATTACGCTGCATAATTCATGGGGTTGTCATAGGCGCGAGAGGCGGATAATGGTACCGTACTGACCGTAGACCCATTGTCCATGGGCAGGTGCCGTCAACTAACTTGGATCCGGAGGATGACGACTACGATGACGACGGCGCGGGCGGGTCGCCACGCGGCTACGACGCCGACGACGACTCTCGGCCGAATGTCCAGGAATCACGCACGCTGCATCCCGCAGAAATTGGACCCCGGTGCTCTCCCCTCCATTTACATAACGCGTTGTCCGCATATTGTCATGCGAAAATTCACGCTCATTGTGCTGTCGCGCCGTGCATTACGCGGCGGCAAACAATACTTGTGCAACAGATCGACCGATGTCAGATCCGGGGAGCTACGAGAGATCGTTGTCCTGCGTCGCAAATGGAACTGAGCGCACGCGCGCGTGCACAGAGTAAAACATAGTACTATTCCTCGTGTTATTTCGCGAAAAATAACTCTTCTTGGGGATACGCGAGAAGAAAAGGTAACGATTTAATTTCAAACAATTTAATTTTATAAATAGATTTTAGATCTGAACATGTTTTAAGATGACACGAGACTGACAGCAAAAGTATCAAATGACTACTTTAGGTAGATAAGTGGGGTATTCGACACTTTAAACAAATTTTATTTTTGTAGATATATTTTTTAACAGTATTATAGAATTAAAATAACATTTATATTTATTTTTGTTATTGCTAAATTTATAATATCAAATTTAACCCAATTTAAGTTGTCACTGCTTTTTTTCGGTACATCGTTATTTTATGTTAAAACAATAGTTAAATTTAAAATTATATAGTGTCAATTTGACACTGCATATAGCATCAAATTGATATTCATAGGTCAAATTTAACCATTGTTTTAGTATAAAAAATAACGATATATTGAGTAAGAGCAGTAGCGAATTAAATTAGGTTGAATTTGACAATATAGAGATTTAGGGGCCGTCCATATATTACGTAAGCATAATTGGGGGAGGGGAATATATTCGCATATATTCTTACGTAAGACTTTTATCTGAAATTTTTTCAATACAACTATATCGTTCGTATATTGAAAAAATCATGTAACTGCCTTGAAAATTTTTTAAATCTTGGTCATCGAGTATGAAAAATCTTACGTAATTATGGGGGAAGGGGTCTCTGAAATCCTTAAAAAATTTGCTTACGTAATATATGGACGGCCCTTAATAGTTATAAGCTAGAGGAATGTAAAAATAATCAAGTTTAAGATTTTTAGGCAAAATTCTTTTTATTTTTCTTTTTCAAAACAAGCTAGCTTCTTTTTAAAGGAATTATATACTTAGAGTGCTGTATCTATTTTTAAAGATTAATATATTCCTAATACGAGATAGATTTTCAGAAAATTCTTAATGACCCCTCGTCGTTTTGATGGTCAGCTGTCAATGTTGACGTCGGGTATACAATAGATGTAATTTTTTCATGTCTATAATAACGGCCCGATAAAAGTTCGCTCGTGCTATATACGCCGTGTGCGCGTTGTATTAACAACGCGCACGAGTTATCGTGCATAATATCAAAGCATAAACGCTTTACCGTTGCCCCGATATTTCACATTCGTCGTTTATAAACGTCACCGTCCAGACACAGTAAACCTGGGCACGTAGTTTTTATTCTCCCTATAAAATTTCCTACAGGCGGAAAATACTTCACCGCGATATTCCGCAATTCTCTTCGGGAATTTGCGTGGCCGTTTCGTATATACCACTTTGGTCATCGATGCGCAGCCATTTGGACATACTTCGATGGCTATTTTGAATAAGAATAAATTCAACTCGGCGACGCCACGAATTTATCACCGATAAATTTCACGTTCGCGATTTGGACGGATCGCCATTCTCGCGAGAAGAATGCGCAAAGCGCTGTCGCCGATGCGAACGTAACGACTTCGTTAACTGCAATCGCACGGACGATCGCGATCCATCGATCACTCGGGCATGGTATCGCGCTTAAATTGAATGAACTATGCGCGGAACGGATGTGAACAATACCGCGCAATTAAACGCGGATAAATTACGCGTGTTTCGTCACGAACTGGAATATAATAATCTCGATATGCGTTTAATCGCAACAGATGTTTGCGATAAATGTGAAATGCGTGCCAGCGAAATCACTGGCTGATAAACTGTGGAAATGAAGCTCATAATTTTAACCACCTAATTTTATTTAATTTAAATAACGTCAGACTTCAATAGAAATTACATACGCTCTCCTCATCCATATAAGGTCACTACATTGGATAAATTAAATACATATTAGCGTAGCTGAAATAAAAATAATATATTAGCATCATTGAAATAAAAATTTGCGCTTAAAATATCTAGAGTCTTTTTCAGATGTCCAGTATAATTCGCGAGAGGATGTAAATACGTTCATCTTGATAAATATAAAATTAGGAATAAAATTACGTGAGATTTTTCCAGCTTCATCTAGAGATGAACGAGGCCAAAAGGTGTGCCCGTTTCTGCTTTAATGCGATTTAATAAGCTCCTCCCCTCTCTTCCCGTTGCACCGGTGCACAGTTAATTGCGATTTGTTCGCAAAATGCACGATACCCGTCTGACTAATTTCTTCTTTCTAGCATTAAACGCGACCGTATCCCGTCCGACCCTTCGTTCATTCGCGTTCTTTAATTTTGCCGTTTCTGTGTATTATTTAATTTCATTAACGCCCATTCCCGCCTGTATTTCGTTCGTTCGTTCGTTCGCTCGCCCGCTCGCTCATCGTTCTTGAAACTCTTCATTTCCGGCTTTTTCCCAACGTCGGATTTTTCTTAACTATATATCCATCCGAGCCTGCTTGATCTGCATGATGAACACTTCCATCAGTAGCGCTGCCTTTGTTAAGAATAAATGCAGGACAAACGTTCTTTGAGTTTTCTATACGGGACGTCCAGAATAAACGGATGAAATTTTAATGACGGATTCCTCAATGGGGATTTACAGCTTGGAACGCGAAAATATCGAGGAGAGATCTTGATTAATGCTACTTTAACGTTATACCTTCGTAACCAAGTCTGAAATTAAAACTTTTCTAAAGCAAGATCCATCCGAAATTAACCAGGAAACGTGGCTTTGATCCATCTTTTAATTCATCGCTCCTGATGTCTTGCTGAAGATTTTTTATATTCAAAAATTAATATTAAGATCCATATATTTACAGCCCGTTACGTGAATCTCACAAAAAAACCTTATCAGACATTTGAGGTTGAAGCTTTATATTTTTAGACTTGAATGGTTTAATACGCGGATAACTCACATTTTAATTAAAAGTTAATTGAAAGCATACTTAGTCGATAATAATTATATAATTATTTGTATGAAATACACATTATAAAATATTGTATGACAAATTATGAAAGATCAAAATAAAATTGGCACGTAAGAATTAAATAATTTAATAATCGTTGGCATACTTTTTTATATTATACGTATCAATTGAAGGATTTATTGCAACTGTGGGTTAATTCATATTTTGTCAAAACATTAATTTCTCATTCAAAGCGCTTAATGTCCGACATATTTCCAATTTTTCGTTTCATCCTTAGTTTAACGTTTGATACAGCATGCAGTTTTGGGGCTTAATCCAATGTAACCAAACATATGATATTGGTATTTTTCCCATCATTTTAAATTTGAAGTTCATTTACTCCATTTTTACAAAATGTGAATTAGCTGTTGTAGTAAAGCCTCCAATTTATACAAACATGCTATGTGATTGTGAAATATTTCCTATAGTTTTGTATATTTTTTTTTTAGGAAAGATAGTACAAAGTGTCATGTGATTATTGTATTTAGGTGATTAACGCGATTAATTAGTACATTACTTCGCGGTGTTCCAATTGTTTTGAACAGTGTCGCGTCTTAATTATTCTTTACAGAACAAGAAAGCCACTGTAGTGGCGTTGAAATAGTGTCATATTTTAAGACAAAGAAGATAATGAAAAATAATGAATTGTAACAAATCTTACTCAAGAAAGGAGCTGTAAGATTTAAAAATAGACTTCCCCACTCTTCAAGGTTAATTATCAATTTAATTTTATTAATGGCAGCATACTACACGGTGAAATCAGAATAAAAATTTTTAATGCGTACGTAATTGTATTTAGCCGTTTTTTACGAGTTATCATTGCGTAAGAGAAATGAAAAATAAGAAAAAAGAGGCAATTTGAAAAGCATCAAAAGGAAACGCAATTACGCGATAAATGATCTATTTACTCTTTGTTTGTCAATCAATTTGTTCCTGTTTATTTGAATGTTTCAGTAGGAATTAAAATGAAGACTTGTGAAATTTATAAACGTTTATTTGACAAGATTCTTTTTCTGAAAATTATATCTATAATTATTTCATTGAATATCAACTTGAGGGACGTATAAATAATTTGAGATACGTGTAATAATTATTTATATTGATTAACGTACAATGTTCATCCCTGGAATTTGTATAACCAGTTCATCGTTCCATTATGCATACAAGAATGCACATATACGGAGCTCAGAGAATAGAGTCTATTGCTATTGAAGCATTGTATTGACGGGTTTGGTCAGTTAACGTCAGTGTAATATAAAATAACAGATTAATAATTATAATGTACACAATAGCTTGAAATTTATGGCAAAATTTTTACATAACATATTTTATAATAATATATTCCACAACATAATGGTAATTAAATGCAGTTTTTATAATATA
Source organism: Mycetomoellerius zeteki (assembly GCF_001594055.1). NCBI lineage: Eukaryota > Metazoa > Arthropoda > Insecta > Hymenoptera > Formicidae > Mycetomoellerius > Mycetomoellerius zeteki. The sequence goes on from NW_017257753.1 coordinate 3,368,290, forward strand.
CGATAGTTTTTTTTAGAAACATTTATATTTATAACATATACATATATTTATGTTTATTGATTATTTGAATTTATATTGCTTCATACGAAGCAAAATAAGAGATGTCAGATTCGATAAATATTTTGTCAAAATAGAATTGTTGAATAATTATTCTAGAGTTGCATATTGATTTAAATTTCTTTTGTAGCGCTTATTAAAAATAATTCTGATAATTTATTTACTAATAATTCGAGATTCCAAAACTATCAACCGTATAGTTTCTGTTAGTAACCGTATAGTTTTCTGTTAACAATTGATTGTCGAATTGTGAGAAATATAATAATTTATGCTGCATTTCACGATAAATTACATTTTCCAATTAAATCATGATTATAAATACATATAATTGATGAATCTCAAATTCTCGTATTTTTATGTAGATCCATTTACTAAAATCATTGTTTTAAAATTTAGCTCAATTTTTAATAAAAATTCGGCTTTAAATGCAGGTTTAAAACTATTAGCATTGCGATTTGGTTGTTGAGAGAATATCGCTTGCGAATGGTCGCAAATTGACAGAAAATCTGTCATTACAGCTATCTATATACTGGAAAAATATCTATTTTAATTGAATTTAAATTAAATATAAAAACAAATTTTACGATCGCACGCATGGATGAACATAACTGGGACATTTAAATCTAGTAAATTACTTTCGGAAAATTTCGCGACTGCGCAGGAGAATGGTCATCTTTCTTTACAGCGGCGAGTATACCGTAATATGATATTTCAATGAATACTCGGTAAAATTAAAGCAAAACTTCGTTTTAAGCGAGAATTGGCGAAATCGACGCTAATCCAAATTGTGTGCGTCGACGAAACTGAAAACTGAAACAACAACTCCGTAATCTAATCTTTTAGCCAAAAACCAATAGAGTTAAACCAAATTCCATTTTAAATCGGGTCTGCAGAATCGATTCTGTTAACCCGCGCGCTGTATCGAACATCAAACTAAGGATAAAGCGAGAAATTTGAAAATATGGCGGACATTGAGCGCTTTGAGAGATGACCAATGTTCTCTGAACTAGAATTTGATTATTTTAACATCAATCGGGAATGAGATAGAGAGAATTATATTAGATTATTTGAATTTAAGATCATTTCACCCTGTTAATTGACATTTCTCTTATTACACGAGTAAATTCGCGTAAAATCCACAATTTTGTTTCCACTTTCGTTTACTCTTTGTAGAGGCAATTAGCCGTTCATCATTTTTTTACGAAAAACAGAAATGACAGATACAAATTAAAATCGCGTTTTTCATTTACAACATTTTCGCTGCAGCTACTGGGCTGTTCCAAAAATTGATGCACAAGGGACAACAATATGAATAAAATCGGAGTGCTTGATTTCGCCGTTAAAATAAATATCCTGTCGGGCGAATTTGAGTTTGATTGTTTGCGATGTATTATTTTATTGAGACCACTCCATACAGGGTGAGAGGTAGCGGCGTGTGACATACGCTGGCGCGCATTTTTTTTCCAGGGGAACGTATTACATACCGCCATCGTGGCAAATTTCCTCAATTTATGTATCGGCCGTGCGGAACATTTTGAATATCGACATTTATTATATCGAGGCATCTGTTACACGCGATCGCGCGGTTACAGATGATCGTAACGCTCTGATAAGAACGGGCGTAAACGGCGATGTTGGTGAGGTATCTACCTCGCGAAATGAGTTTGCTGATTCGGGTTCGTCGACGATGCGGCGGTCAATGGCGCGAACAGAAGAAGAATGGGAAGTTGTTAGCGGACATTCTGAAAGTGGAGAACGAGACGAGACATCGGGACCCGTCTAATCGCATTGACGAGTAGGGGCTCTCCCTGTAGAAGTTCGTTCGCCTCAGAGAGCACGGAAGCATCGGCGCGGTCGGATCGCTACGACGAGAACGAGCTCGTAATGCACATCTTCTCCCGCCGCGAGAACACGTACAAACAATAGCGGGGCTTCGACCCCGACGCCACCCTGCGTGCCCTCGCGCCGCGTCCCTCCGGTCGAGTTGAAATTTATGAAAAACGATCGTCGATTAAGCCCAGTGGCTCGGAAAGAAAATCCTCATTGTCCGCAAAGGGGGGTTCGGGAGGATGAGGGGGTGAGAGGCGAGAGAAGAAGACGAAGACGAAGGAGTAGAAGAAGAAGAACAAGAAGAGAAAGAACAACCCTTGGACAAGCTCCGTGGAGAAGGGGCGCATCACCGGGTCGCGGCAGAGGGAGGGATGATGTGCTGATGTGGGGTATGATGGAAACGCGGCGATAGTTAGTATTGTGCGCTTCCCGTATTTACCGCACCCTCCTCACGTAGACGAGGGTTGTATGGAAGTCTGCTCGATCTGTTGACAGTGAGCGAAGTTGACGATGAGGAGTGCCTAACAAAAGGTATCCTGGGGTGTTCGAGAGATGCAAGTTACATATCCCATCCTATGTCCCCTATCCCGCCAACTTTTCCGCTAATTATTCACAGACTCTTGGTCAATGAATTGGATTTTTTAGTCGGATGCATGTATGATTTCGATAGTTCGAGATTTCTTATTTCTTCATGTGATTCGTACGAAAAAATGTATATCATATTATTTTATCTCGTATTTAATACAAAATAATACTTAGTTTTCGTTGAATTTATTTTTTTATGTACTTAAAATTATACACAAGTCACACATCGCCTTTATTGAGCTTAAAGCGAATGTATTCGCGTCAAACATCGATTTGTATTGGTAAAATTATATGATTATATTAAGAAAAATTAAAATCGTTTTTGAAAATAAATAGGATATAATTACGATCAACTTTAGATTTATCGTTGTATTATATGAATTTAAAAGGTTGATGACATTGGTAATATATTTTAAAGTGGAGAAGAAAGAAGGTTTTTCGTACTAATTTTGATAAAAAGCTCTTTCTATTAAATTTTCTACAAGCGCGAGAATTTTTATTAGGAAAACAAATAATTCTAAAGATTAAAGTTTGGAATGGGGAGAAAATCATCAATATAATATTTTTTATTAGGATAATATTTAACAAATAAGACTTACTTTATTATAGCACCTCACAAAATTAAAAAACAAGCATTTAATTACGAAATAAGTTGTAACTTTTACCGAGAGAGAGAGAGAAATGCGTGAAGATGCAAACATATCGTTTCTTTGCATTACCTTGAATTCAAAGAACTTTGGGTTTTATATTATTTATACGATACGCGGAGCAATATTATATATATGTATATATATATATGTATGTATGTATATAAACGAGAGTTGGCCATAAAATTCTTCCGATTCCTATCTCGTCACGTCAGACGCGAGGGAAGAATTTCATAGACATCTGCAATAGGAATTGATACCTTTCTTTTTTTCGTTTATCTATTTTTGTTTGGTTTCGTATATTTCGTTTCAAGCTGATCAAACACTGTGAATAGTTCTATTCGAGAGATGTTTACAAAGTTCCGTGAATCCTAGCATCAACGAAATACATAAAAAAAGACTCAAGGATAGAATTTATAAAATATTCATAATTACATTAGTGACAAAGCTATTATTCTGCGTGTACTGATAAGAAGATTTCACCTTTATTCCTTATTCTCTACGTTGTATGGAAGAAATTCGATACAATACGAATTCGTACTGTTTGGTTGTCAGGATTTTGCTCTTTTTGGATGATCGCTCCTTTGAATGCCAAATTGGTTACTCTCCTGGCACAACCTTCCTCTTTTCTTTGCCCATCTCCGCCGCACCAAATACATATTTAATGCATCACACGTGTGCACGGTACTCTTATACTTGTCTCTACGTGGCGAGCATTGTACATTTTCGTCACACAAACTGTAAAATAGGAGGAGAGAGTTACCGCGCGACACCTGCGATTTTCAAATGTAATCGTGTTGTCCTTAATTTGTTTCATTCAAATCAAACTGCTAAACAGTTGTACATTAGGCAATCTTATCATTTATTAATTGCGTTGTCGCGGCAATTACGCTCATCGAATATTTTATCATCGGATTGAAATTGGCAATTATTCAATACTTGACATACCGCAATTATGGACGAAGCTTGATAATTATGAAACGTTTTTCTCGTCGCAAATTCATCGAGCTATCCAATTAATCCTATTTCCGCAATAACAATTCGTCGTGTTTCTACATTGCTGCGGTATGTAAACTTTGATATCAAAATATTGATTGTTTCTTTGTGTTGCGTGTCGAAAACGTATCGGCCGGTATCGGCGAGGCGCACGCGCGACCACCTCCGACCCCGTCGGAGTTTTGCGAATTAATTAACTGGAAGGGTGGTCGACAAAAAAAATTTCAATTTAATCGCGGGTTCGTGGAATTCGCAGTTTGCATATATACGTATATGCGGACGATTATGAGTGGTAAGGCGAAGTTATGCGTGCGTACACACTACGGTGTGTTTACCGGGGTAAATATGTACGTAAACCGGAAGGAGGGAAGGACGGTTTGTTATGGACGAACCAAATATTGCGTTAGTTAAGTTCTTCCTCTCGTCAAACGTTGGGGCTCATCCACGACTGACGTGTTTGCTATTTCGATTGTTTGCGCGATAATTCCTTACAACCGGTACGTATCACCAGTCTGTGATTGGCCGGCCCGCAATCCACGAGAATTATCCCGTTAATATTATTTTCGTTCTCGATCATTAGTGGCTTCCAGCTGGTCCATGCTTCCACGTTTGGCCATCGGTTATTACATTCAACGTCATATACTTTCATGAGATACGGGACACGTGGGAGGGAAAAATACGGGCGTGTGTATATCACGCCCGCACGTTGGTTTAATGAAAACAAATTTATTTAATGTGCCTGCGTAGAAAATTGGATCTTTACCTTCGCTCATCATTGTTATTTTCGCATCATCGCGTTATGGCTAATGGAACACCGGGTCCAAGAGCATAATTGAAGCAGGGAATTACTTCCGCTTCGTTTGACGGTAAAACAGTACGCGACGAAAAAAGAATTAAGCGACACTGTCGGACGGTGTGGTGATATCATGCGAAAGTCTTCCTTGTTGACCCTAAGGAGGCCATCGAGTGGAACGCGATGGGATGTTTGCGAGATAAATTAAATTAAAAATCCTCCCTCGATCCTACTTTTTTCTCCATTTCCGTACCGCTCAACGATCTTTGCTAGAGATTTTGTCGCTGTCATTCAATTTGGAAAACTACTGGTCTGTTCTTCCCTTGGTTACATTCTTTGCGCTCGTCTTTTCCTTTCGTTAAAGCGCGAATGTGCGTTTATTTTTTTTTTTTTGTGCAAAAAGCGTAAAATACTGTTGAAAAGAACAGAGTTTAACTTATTGTAAATCTGCACGCTAAAAATGCTTCCATTTCTTTATTTCTCGCGCATTTCTACACTATCCCGATTTCGTCTGAATTTTGTTTTCACCTCGTTCTTCCCTATCCGTCTTCTGATGCGACGTCGCTCGTGTGTCCTTTCTTCCCTCAAATTCAAACTTATAAGAAGATTATTACTTGGAAACTGTTGGGCGCATGTTGCTGGCATACCCCTACATTGAACTATCCCATGTCTTATGAAACGAAACTTTGCGTCGATTTGTAATGTGTTTCGATGCAGCGAGGTTTGAAATCGAGCACTATTATATCATAACGTATAGAAATTAAGATTGTTTTGAAATACAGAATTTTTCTGGAATATCACCGTGTTGTAATGATGTCACTGTATAGTATTGCCACAAAATTAGAAATTAGGAAAATTGAAAACAGGGAAAACGGGAGAAAATCAAGGAATTTTTCATAATTTTCTGGAAAATTAAAATTCTTGGCTTTAAAGTTTAATATGCATGTATCATATTTATGCAATTTTGGAATACTGCCAACTTAACAATTAAATGCAAGCAGTGTTCAGCACTCAACAGCATTAATAGTAATTTACATTACTATATCAAATTACTTCCAACAAAATATTGACGGTTTCCGTTGTCAGGACAAAAATACAAAAAAATATTATTGAAATAGAAAAATATGAAATTTTTTTCTGAAAAAAATTATTGAATTTTAGGATGAGGAATTTGTGACAGTTCTGCTATACGAATTATGACGCGAAATATTGCAAACGTTTCTTCCATACGAAACATGTGAATTTTCGCGACGTGTCACCTTCTCGTATTTATATGGAAACATATTTTTTCGAAAAGGAATATCTTACTGAGAGGGAAAGCAACTTTGTTCGATAGTCCTGTATCTTTCATCCAACGGTATTCCGGCACCTCTCAAATTTCTGTTAGCTTTCTCCTAGGACGTCCCTCGTTGTTCCGTCGTCTCGTGTTCGGCCAATCTCGCAAGAAGATACTCGACAAGAAGTGGCTAGGTGTTTTAAGTAGCACACCGAAGTGCCTCGTTTCCGGAGCATCCCTGTCTTCCATCCACCCAGCGTCTTGCACGGACGGGCGAAACTTTGGCGTTCCCTATCCGCCTGGTAACACGTTTCGACGTAGTGGCGCCTTGTTTCATCGGTAAAGGGTTAGTCTTCTCACGTCACGGACGTGCGGGGGATGAAGAAAGATGTAACCCGAAACTGAGCTCGGCGGAGCATTTCTCACGTGTGCATTGCATTCAATGAGTTTTCCTGCATTTTTACTTTCCCCCTCCCTCTCTCTCTCTCTCTCTCTCTCTCTCCCCCCCTCTCTCTCTCTGTCTTTTTTAGTTTTTTTTATAGCAGGCAACACGTGAGTGGCGTTGGGTAACCAAGGCTAGAATAACCAATACTGCAAAAAGGTCTCGATTTCCGTAACTTTATTGTACTTTATTTAACTGTCCATTCTCCGTTCAATTCAAAGCTGCGCCGATCGCTGAAGCACAATAGTTATACGAGCGTTAAATAAACGTAACGCAGTTCAAAATGCATTATTTGAATCACGGTCATTTTGAAAAAATATCACTTTTCTTATTTTTTCGAAACACGGCGGACGCTCGGTGGCATTTACACAATTCTATAAAAACATTCTATTGTTTTTCTTATATTGATGGGACAGTGTTTTTTTCCTCTACACGTGGACGTACGTTGATGCTAAAAAAATCAATTTTTGTATGTTATTTGAGATCTGCGCATTAAAACTAGAAAATTTTTTACGTGACAGCATTAAATTTTTTGCACACTGACACGACGTAATTCTTGAAATTATTCGAAATGAAAAATATCTTACGCCATTTTCTCGTAAGTTAGATTTTATAAAAATATTTTATTACGTGGGTTATAGGTAGCGTACGCGTGCGAGCGGGCGCGTAAAGTTATTGTTGGCAAATTCACCCGACAAGTTATTCGCGACAAACGATGACGTGTGGGCGAACATAAATATTTCGATCCGATGCGGGAGAGGGATGGAACAAAGGTGGCGGGAAAATTTACATTCCCGCGCGTCCGTGACACGCGTTATTGCGCGAATTGCGCCCGAATGTATGACAAATAATAAATAATCTTTAATCTGATGGCCATTACAAAAAAGCTACGTGCGCGTGCATATTTTTTTATGAAATTGATGGGAACCTGATCGTCATTTTGCACTGGGTGCAATTCCCGAATTATGCATCTCAGCGCGTCAGTGAATATTTCCGCGTTCGGTTTAAAATTTAAAATTTCGTGAAACAATAACGATGTTATTTTTGTATGAAGCTTTCAGTATTCGATAATATAGAAACATTATACTTGGCTGATTACTATATATCGCGCGATTGAGGGGATCGCGTTCAAAATTCGCGCAATAATTTGCGGGCATGAGTGCGTGCGTTTCCGTTAAGTGAGTATGATCAGTTGGGAGATTATTTATTATTTAATGCTTATTCAGCAGCAACTCATACAACATTTGGGCGCCGTTATTCGCGACAACAAATCCGCGCCATGCAAACGTAAATTCCGCGGCACTTTTGTTCCAACTCGCGCTCGTATTGCGCTGAAATTTATTTTACCTCGTCGCGCCGCCCCGTTGTTATCCCATTCTTCGCATATTTTGGCAACGAGCGAGATTCCGCGCCCCCCTCCCCTGGTTCTTTATTTCCTCTCTCAATTTTCGTCGGCGATACCGCGTCGAAAATTTGCGTAACCGTAATGAGCTGTTCGATGACCGTCGATAAACATTTAACGCTTAGTGGAAAACAATCTCATTTTCACGCCCCTATCCCTCAATGGCGCGCGCGCCAGATTAAATACTATTTTCACACGTCGACCGGAAACTCGACCGTTTTAATGAGGTATCACAATTATGGCAACTACGTAACCGTGAACGGCAAATTGCGTTATTTGGTTTTCCCACCCTTCGATTTTGACGTCGTGCGCGCGAAGAGTATAACATTTCCGAGTTATTATCTCACACGGCCCGTATGTGTCTGTGCAAATAACATCCGTTTTAGCCAGATTGGAAACGGCGTTCATTGCGTCGCGCTGTTGCGATACATTAATGGCCGTAACGATTATTTTTCCGCATCCTCGTTGCGACAATTGCGGATATTTTGCGTATCGCAATTATTTTGACAAATTGTGGCATCTATACTGCAAGCAGTGTCTCTCAATCTCTTCGTACGTATAAATCCGTTTTTATATTTCTTTTTTTTATTGTCGAGGCTACATTTTCAACTGCCTTCGACGGACGGAGAACTTGACCATTTAAATATTACATCGCACATTCCCGCAATCTAGTCCTTTCAGGAATCGCGAGTGAAGCGATTCGTCAAAACGAGCATGAGAGAATTACTATCTCTGTACCGTAACTTTGCCACTCGTGACAGCGCTCGAAAAGACAGGGATAGCCGATCAATATTCATCAAGGATCGTAAACTCCAAAGTGCGAGTTTCCAGGCGCGTAATTAGAGGGTTCTCTGAATTTTCTTGTCGACGTTCACATCGTGTAGTGTAACCAGATCCGCCGCAGAGAGAGAGAGAGAGAGAGAGAGAGAGAGAGAGAGAGAGAGAGAGAGAGAAGGGAGACGAGAAGAGAAACTACTCTGCTCTAAAGTCGTAGAAACCGCGGAAACTCGGCCGAGTGTTGCCAGGCTTGGGCGTGAAATTAGCCGATGCGTTATCAGGGATGCGGACTCTAATGAAAGCCAAGCGGTTTTTTTCTCTTTCTCTCTTTCTTGCTCTCCGTCTTTTATTTTGCCGGCCTCGTTGCATCATTGCCGCTATCTTATAATGGACACGATAATAACGCTGATAATAGTGATAATAACGACATTAATTCTAATCGACCTAATAATTTGCCGTTTATTATTATTATTATTAGCGGTATTATTATAGAGCCACAGGCGAACACCACCGCGTGGTAATATGCTTTACGTCCACCGGGTGTTTATTAATTAAAAAGCCAAGAACCGCGCCTCTGACATGTATGTACGGTACGTTGCGCGAGTTGCGGAAAAAGAAAAAAAAAGAGGGGTGGAAGAGAGGAGGCTCCGCTCCCGTTGCTTTCTTTCGCCCGCTTGTTTCAACGGTTTTATTAAAGCACCTGGGTCGGGCCGAATTAAAAAGTAAACTGCCTGCAACCATCCCACGTTTTGCGAGCCCGTGCGCGGACTAAGCCACTAACTTTTCTTCGTGTGCTGCTTCTGTAAACCTTGACCCCCGCATACTTTTGTTCCACGAGCGCAACGTGGGGTCTCAAAATGTATCTGTCAATTTTAATATGCTTTTCATCACAAATGAGTCCGACATTATGTATCCAAGATACACCGGTATCCTCCGTTTTATATATATATATATATATATGCTCGTTTTATATATATATATATATATGCTCATTTGCTGTAATAACACAAATTGTGTTACACAATTCAAAAGTTGTCATTTTTTAGTTACTTACAAAAAAAGCGGAAACAAAGGAAAGACAGAATATACTTTTCTTTCTCTATAATCAATTTTTATGCTAAAATTACATGTTAAAATTAATATTAAACAAATAAAAATGTTGGTGTAAAAAGTAAATGCCAATGTGAGCCGAAATTAATATTACAAAATAATTTTAATGTTTTAAAATACTTAAACTTATTTTCTGGAAAAATTTGTATTTTGAGTTGTATCGTTTACGGAAAGAACGATTTTGCTGAAATGTCTAAAAATTTAGATACAGATTTAAAAATAATTTTGTTAGTCTATAAAAATATTTGTGTAAACAACTCAAGCATGATAAATAATGCTGCAAAAAATGTTGATATTTTAACAACCAGTTTGGGCGACTATATAAATATTTTGATAGTCCGACAAAATTTATTTTCAGATCTATATCTAGCCAAATTTTTAGATACTTCAGCAAAAATACCATTCTTTCCATATTTCTGTTACAAATGAGCGATATGCAAGTGAGACGTATAACAAATTAAATTGATGGATCACAATTCTTTTATTTTTTGAGAAACGTTAAATCGCATACAGAATTCTAACTTTTCGATAGGTGCAAGAGAGAGTATTAAATTGTAACACTTAATTGACTTGAACAGGACAGCGAAATTGTGTATTCGTGACCGCAATTTCGATCACACGATTCTACCATTACCGTTCTCGCGGAAAAATCGCTAAGAAATCAGGTAACCTCGATCTAGATCCGTCCAGTCGCAACGGGCGATTGTAGTAGGTTTTTAAATTAAATAACAGGAGATCGATGGCGCGTTCGACGGTATTTAACCCTGTGGCGGGACGTAGCGTCCCGCCGGATTTCGCAATAATTACGAATTTGTCGTGCAAATTAGCGTGTTTGGCCTAGCCGATAATTTAGCTTACCGTCGGACGCTGTTGTGTCGTTACCTCCCTCTGTATACGCCACGCCACGGAGGGTAGGGCGAGTGGATAAGCACGAGGGGAACGGCCGAGGGTGGTGCGGCGTAGAAGTGTAACTTGTACTGCGAAAGCAAGCCAGTGTCCGCTCCAATTAACTTTTCACCACTAATTTATGCGGCGGCGCCTCTCTCGGCATGCCACGCGAGAACACGCGCATACGTACGCGCGTTTTCCAGCCTCCCCCGTCGTCGTTACTGTCCCACGTCTCTCGCATTTTCTCCTCCCCCTGCGTGCTTTACAAATTTCTCAACCGCCCGTTAATTTCTCGCACCCCCGCCCTCGAAAGAGACTTATTTTCAGAATACACTTCACGTCCGCTCGCACGGCACGCTTTCTGAAGAAGTATCGCGCGCGACCGCGAGCCATTCAACTTTGCGATTTAACTTTTATGTCGGTTTAACTTCTTTTCTTCTTACGCGACTTTCCTTTCGCTCCCCCTGATCGAGTACGTGTTGATCAATCACGCAATCTTGATACGTGTCGCCGTAGATTTCTTAGATAAACTGCGGATGCGTAGTTTTCTTTACGAGACGTTATATTAAAAAAAATTCGAAAAAATATACATAAATGTAATAAAAACTAGTTTAAATTTAGAAATATATTTATACATAAAAAAAAATTACTTTTAAGTCGTCAATAATATTCTCGTGTATGTATAAGCAAAAATATTGTAAAATTGTTTCAAAGATTTTAGTCTCGACTTGATTGAATTTGTATTGATGCAAGATTTTTAGTCTTGAATTGAGTGTAAACTGATACTTGCATTACACAAATTTAATCAAATCGAGACTAAAATCTTTGAAGCAAGATTATAAAAATATTATGTAAGAGAGACTTGTAGTTAGAAATAGTTTAAATATTTTAGAATCAACTTGATATTTTATCAACATGATGCCTCTTCACGTTTCATTGTTCCACAAAGTGAGGAGAACTAATCGAGAATTAGTGAATAATCGGTTACTCCTTGAAGTTTCGTGGCTAATAAGACCGCGAGCTACTCATCGACCTGGTAACAGTTTTCGCAGTCGATCATAACTCTACTTAGCCGCTTGTTCTCGGCACGTACTTGTTTTGCACGTGCGCGATTGCAGGTTGCACGTTCGCCGACGGGATCCCACGGGGCGGTTTAACCTGCCGTCGAGTAATTTACTGCGGGAACGTTCAAATCGATTTTCATGATCTCTTTTGGCCGATGCTCTGAGCGTATCATTAATTTTTACCCTCGAGCGAAGCATAGAGAGGGATAGGGAGAGAGGTACACAGAATGAGAAAGAGAGAGGAAGGGGAAGAGAAAAAAATGGGCCGTCGATATTGATGCGAATATAAACGGGACGATATAAAGCTGACAAACTCGAATGTATTATTAAAATCATTAATATACAGCTTAGGTTGCTGCAAGGTGCATTATTAAAATCGTTGAAATATAGCTGCACGACGCAATACTACGCTGTTCATTTTGTACGCGAGAGAAAAAAATCTGTCGTTTCGTATAAAACGCGTGCGCTACGCGGCGGCTACGCCGAATTAAATCCCACGCTCGACGGCATCCTTGCGGACAACTTTTAATGGAAAAGTAATCCGCTGTTTATCGAAAATATAATTATCGGATAGGAACAGGAAATAAACGTTGGCGGACGAGCGCGGAGATGAAGAGTAAAAAAAAAAGAGCGACAGGAAGTAGGGAGGGATAGTGGGTGGGAAAAAAGAAAAATACGACGAGTCCAGAATAACAGCGCGAGCGTGACAATGCACGACATTATTCAATATCCGTCAAATACATATTAACGGATTCCCGCCGGCCATCGCGTTGAAAAAGTTCTTTGGAATATGCGAGAACGTTATTGTAGGATTACGAGAAATCCTCCGATGAGATCGCTCGACGGAAGCGATCTCGCATAATTCCGCGTGCGTGACGTGAGAATTGCGTCGTCGCGTCATTACATTCGTACGATTCATTATTCGATTATTTGCGCACAAATCGGCACGCATTAAATTCTTTTACTCGCGCAACGGCGAACGACGAGATCGATCTGCTCTTTAATCGATCTCGCGTCGGCGACGTTCATCAGGATCAACTGCGAGGGGTTGTCCTCGGTATCCCGTATGTCGGAATTGAAACTGGAATGGAGAACGATCGGCGGAGAGTGCGGATCAGGGGAAAGGGTTGGCGTACGAGGGGACAATCGAGGGATCGCGTGGCGAAGAGAGACAGAGATAGATCGGACAGGGGGTGGGAAACGCGGGAAACGTTCGATACAACGACGTCGGCTCATTCACGGTGGTCAGACATTTCGGTACTTGTTTCCCTATTAATATGCATGTCCTCGTCCCTTAGTCGTCCCTCTCCGCTCCTCATCCTTGTTTCTGTCCGCCCTCACGCCGCGTCGCGTTCGCCGCCCTCTGTCTACATGTGCCTCTCTCTCTCTCTCTCTCTCTCTTCCTCTTCGTCCCACTCCCCGTTGTCACCCTGTTCGTCGCCAACCATGAAATCCGCGTAGCTCGATGCCGCGCCGCACCGCGCCGGTGTTTCCTGTCCGACCAAATAAATCCACGACTACTGTGTCCGCGCTACCGTTGTGTAGCAAGCCCCGGGCGGGCTGTCCGCCCATACAAGACCCGTTACTGCAATACCAGGCGATTGATTGAAAGTTTTCCCGACGCTTTTTGCGGCGCCGTGCATTATATGCGTGCGCACGCCAACTTCAAAAGGCCGCGGCGCCCGTTTCTGTTCCGAACGGATTATTCTTTTTTTTTCCTTTTTCTCTTCCTTTTTTTTCACCTGTCTCTCTATCGCGTTCTCCTCGCGTTTTCGCCGGCGCGCGACAATCCCGGTTGATGATTCGCGATTTTCAACAGCTATTGATAGTCACGAGGTGTTACGGAGTCCCGGTTACGCGCGTAAGGTTATCAGCCATCTTTTAAGAATATATATTCTTCCTGAGGTCGTAAAATTTTTGATCATTAATTAAAATGTTATATTTATATTAAAATGTTATATTATTAAGAATTGTCAACAAAAATTATGTTTTTGAAATTTTATTTTATTAAATATTTGACGTATAAAATTATATTTTCTCACGGAGAGAATTTTTTCTTAGAGTTTATCCTGAAAATATAGTATAGGTACCTGGGACAACATTATAAATATTTCGAAGGATTTTGTATGTAAATTCCTCTCATTCATTAATAAAACTACAATAAAATATATAAGTTTAATTAATTTTATTGAAGTGGTAAAAATCTTTAAAATATTATATATTGTACCACAACTCTCTCTCTACAATATATTTTCAGGGTAAATTTTAAGAGACAATTCTGTCCGTGTTGCTTCTACCCCCGGATCATCATCTTTTTTAAGAAGTATATATATATATATATATACACATATATATATACTCTTTTCTTATGATTCTGACATGATAACCCCAGTTACGTGGAAAGGTGAAGAGGAGGAGCGAAAAGATTTGCCCTGGAAAAGTTTTCGGGTCAAGGGGCAATCGATGTTCTTGCGTGTAATAGTTCGAGCACATTGTTCATGCGCGTTATTAATGGGTGTCAATGTATATTTCTCGTCGGTTTAAAACTTTTTACCTTACCTTTGGCGTTTAATGATACGTTTCGGTAAATTTGACCTACTCCGCTCTTTGCTCTAATGAGAGAGAAACGAGGAAGCCAATGTCAAACAGAAATTGTTGTCCCACGTCGCCTAACAGATCACGCAAATGGTGTTCGATTGGTCCGCCCGCGCGCGTCATCGTATAATTATATAAAATCATATTAATCTCTGATAATCAAATGTTTATCAGTTCTCCAACCACATTTATTCTACAGCAATAGTGAGCGAAAATGGAACTGACAGAGATTGTACGCGATCGTTCTATTTCAGGACCTTCGCAAATAATTCAGTATTTCACTGTGAAATTGTCTGTCAGCGTTTAACATCATAAAGCTTGTACAATTATTATTAATTTTTGTAATGAAGTTTTACAAACATTCGCTCGATATCAATCGGGTGGGAAGAGGGGGGGGGAAGGGTAGGGGACCGGAGGCCCAATACGAATATTCCGATCACGAAACACGAGCTACGGCTGCATCAATAAACGTTGCAAATTTAGAGAGTACGATACGGGCATGTAACAAGTACGCGAGCTGAAAAGCGAAATGCCGTCCGCTTATGTAAAGCTTGTTACTATCGGCATATCGAGCGATCGAAAATCAGTAACGTCCCTCCTTCTCGTTGTTGTGTGCTATTTTTCCGTGTCTGACACACGCGATATGGCATAAAATTTTCACACATGTCTCGTAATGTACAGATACGCGCACATATACACGCGATTCTTTTTTGATACGCGATAGACAGCGATTCCCGCGTTTCCAGCCAGAGCATATCACCTTTCGATGATTTTGGCGACGTGGGAACCGTTTTTCCGCTTGTTCCCTTTGTACTCGTTATTCTGCGGATTATAGTTGCCATTTTCGTGCCACAATATTCTTCACTTTTCTTGTCAAAGGACATGGAGAGGTGGAGGAAACGCTGAGACGTCAATGTTAGTTACTATAGGATGTTCTACAGCAAGAGACAGATGGCGCAGTGTAACATGGTGAATTAGAGAACTTACAACAGAGTCTGGTCACGAGCAATTTTGTCGAAACAAGAGAAAGAAGGGTACATGTATTGTCTTTTTATATAGGCTATCTCATTCTAACTTATATCTTTCTCATTTTAATTTACTGAAGTTGACAAAAACGTTAGGCAATCAAAAGTTTGTCTTCTCGTAGTCAGATTTTGTTATGATTAATTATGTCTATCTACGGTAATTATTTCATCTTTATTTAACATAAACAAAGATGTAATGATTCACTTGTTGTGTTGTTAACTATATTATCTATCTCTTGCTAAAAAGCATTCAATATTAAGGCAGCTCCAGACATGGCCAATGTATGCCGACATACTACATCATATACACGTAACATGCATAATTACACTGAGAAAAAGTCTGATTGGATTAAATAGTAATTCTGGTGGAAAACGGATGAATCAGAATTTTTTGGTTAAATCGACTAGAATTCTAGTTGAGTAAACTAGACTTCTGGTTGATATAGTTATTCTGGTAAAAATAAGAATTTTAGTAGATTTTACCAGAAATATTATTTCAACCAGAATTCCGGTTATCTCAACTAGAATTCTAATAAATTTAACCAAAAAATTCTGATTCGTCCATTTTCAACCAGAAATTTTTTTCGGTGTATTCATATGAAAATAGGTCAATATTTAGTGAATATGCATAAAGTTGGTGTACATTGGTCATGTTGTTTGAAGCCGTCTTTATATAGTTATTGTCATTAGGAAGTGTAAGGCCTCACACAAAATGAAAGAAATAAGGAATAAAGGAACAGAGGATAACGTAGGCAGTAGATTCTATTCAATCTATTAGAAATTGGTATGCACTAGATGGTTTCTGACAGGTTAAAATCTATTGCTTATGTGTTATTCCCTGTTCTTTATTCCTCTCATTGTGTTTGAGATCTAACAAGTACTGCGGAAAGATGTATGGACTGTGTGAAGCTTCTTCATTCGAGCTATCACAAAGACTACGGAGGAGGAGGAGACATGTCGTAAATAAAAACTATAAGAACTTGAATAAACCTGTGCTTTGTACGCAAAGATATATTGTTACTAAATTATTTTTCACACTCCGTATATGGCAAAAAAGTGTCCTTACGCGATCGATGATTTTAATTATCTGATTTTAATTATCTGAGTTTGTAATAAACGCATGGCGTATAAGTTGTAACGAGAAGTCAGATTTCATCCGAGTCAGATTAATATTCGAGCTCTCGTCAAAGTGAAGTTCATCGAAACAAGCAATTCGGCGACCGCCAATTTCATCCACATTCTAAGCCGTACAACCCCGTTCCTTGTTAATAGTCAAATTAGAAATGGTCGGATCACGAAACGGCGGCACGTCTAGAGTCAATTCTCGTTGTTGTAACTTCGGGGAGTGCAACACGGGCGTGTAATGCCGACTACAAACTGTAAGGCGATCTGTCCGTTTGTATAATGGCATTTATACTACTCCAACACTAAACGATTGAACAGTTGGCCGCGTACTTTCCAGGCTGATAAGTACCTGTTATTTCGCGGTTCTCTGAGCGCGCTCGAGTTTCAAAATGTACTGTTATGCTTTAGCAATAACCCGTGTAATAAATCGGAGGTGACACAATTAATGTGTCGCTTGTAATAATAATAGCACAAATCTCGTAATTTTATATAGATATATATTAGGAATATGTTTTAAGAATATATTTTTTAAAAAGATACTCTATATAAATCTCGAACATATTATACATCATTCATGATTAAATTTTATTTTTAGCCTTATGTTTAATCTGTCAATGATTAATTTTAATCTCAATTTAATTTACTCTTTCGCTTGTTCTAAGAATCAGAGAAAAGAGATAGAGAGTTAATCGAGATTAAAATTAATGTACACTGGTAGAAATGGACATTAATTGAAGTTGTTCGTTTTACACGTTTGATACTAAAGCAATCTAGTTAGCGGTCTAATACATAGTAGACCGCTAAGTTGCCTCAAATATGGCTCCCAAAAGTATTGAATTCATGTTGTACAGCGTTAGGGAGATATTAGTATAACATGTATAGATTACATATGTCCGATACATCGAACACATACTGTTACATCAGCCATATCATATGACCCTTTACGTCATGTGTATAGTACCTACGTAGCTTTTGAAGACAACTTTTAAGTACGGTACACTGAAAAAAAAATTGACTGCTGCAGCAAATTAGATGGCAAAATATAGCATAACATTTTTAACTGGCTGCAATAGCCAATTTTTGGTTGCTACAGCCAATTTTTGGTTGTGTTAGCCTATCCGCAATGTATAGGATTTCGATTGGCTAACGCAACCAAAAATTGGCTGTTGCAGTTAATTAAAAATACTATGCCTTATTTTACCATCTAATTAGCTGCAGCAGCAAATCTTTTCTTTCAGTGTAGAGAAAATAGAATCTGATTGCACCAACGTTATTTTGACTTTAAGCGAGATTTAAACATGTCTGTTTTTACCTTTCTTTTCTTAAATAAAGACAGACACGTATTTAAGTCTCGCTTAAAAATGAAATAACGTTGGTGCAATCAGGTCTTAATGGTATTCATAATCGATTCTTATATTTGAGACTGTCTTAAGTACAGTCTTAAAATGTTATAAACCAATCAGAAGGCTATATTAGTATTTTAAGGCATTACTTTAAGACAGTCTTAAAATGAGAACGGACTATGAATACCGTTCGAAATCTGTGGTTTGAATTTTTTTCCAAAGTTCTCAATTTTCGATGCATCTATAGTGTACTTCCCTCTTAATTAGATGTCAACCAAGAGATTTCGATAATTTTTCTTAACTTTCCGTCGTGATCATGCTGGGTACGCGAATATTTCAATCACGAGCACAGTGTTTGAGTGACGCCTATACTTGTAACACTTCGGACTACAAAACAGGAATATAACACTCGCACCGCCGATACGGAGGGCGAGCTAAAGCGTAATTTACACGGGGCGACTTTATTCGCTAGAAGCCTCGTCTAGTGACGTCATTAATTCGCTAACGAATTCTCTCGACTCTGCTGCTATTCGCTTGAAGCAAGTTTCGTAATTCGTCAGCGAATTCGCTGATGAAAGCTTCTTCTACACGCTTGTTTTTTATTTGCTAGCGTCTAAAATTTTGAAGTCGCAGCGTCTAAATCACAGAGCAACGATCGAAGCATTTATTACCAGCGATAAGTAGCGCAAGAAGTTAGCGACAAGCTAGCGACATGCTAGTCGAGAGAAAGCTGTATTCGCCGCGATTAGACGCTAACAAGAACAAACCTGCGTCTAGAAGTTTTTAGTAGCGAATTCGCTATGACGTTACTAAACGCGGCTTCTAACCGAATAAAAGTCGCCCCGTGTAAATCACGCTTAACAGTCGGAACGCGAGTATTTCCAACTGTCCTGCATCCGTCGCTTTCTGCAGCACGTAGGGTGACAACGATCCGCTTCATTAGTGGCGCGCGTCGCGCAACTTGAAAACCATAAAAATTCAAGCCCATATTCGCACGCGTGGGAATAAACGACAGAAAAAAAAAGGAAAAATCTCTCGCGCACGTCCGTATGAGAGATCGGAGACAGTTCGAGAGATTATCACGTCTTTGCAAGATTGGAGGGTTACGCGTTCTCGCACGTACGCCATTCGTTTGAAACTTGGCGCAAACTTGAGCATCATCATCGGTAGGATCCCCCTCGAATTTTCGAGATCTCGCACGGCGTTCCGGAGCCGATTCTAGGCCATGCTATACGTTTTCCTCCGGCTCTCTCTTTCGCTATCTCTCTACCTTTCCAGAGAATATCCCTCTCTCTGCTCCTCCCTGTTTCGTCTCCTTCCCTGCGACGAAAACTGTGTCTATAAGCGCCCCGTACGTGTGGACGTGTTCCTAATTCCCAAGTGCGACCGGGCGAGTATCGATCGAATGTGTTCGATATCCAGGATCACGTACCCGTAACTCTTCCTTAACCGTCCTCCCGATGTAAACCGCTCCTTATCGCGGTCGCTGTAACTTCCAGGCTCTCGCGAACTTGTGTTAACAGTCGCGTTGACGTTTCGTTTCGAAGATAACTCGCTTTGCGATGAACCATGGCCTTCACGTAATTTGCTATTTTCCTTGTTGAGATATCAGTAATCATCAGAATTAAAACTATACTCTAAAAATTATCAGTGTGGATTTAACATCTATATAATTCTCACCATGTTAGTTTGTAATATCGATATGATGTGGATTTAAAACTCATAGTGTTGAATCCACATAAATCTCTATATCGATTTTTTTTTATATACAGTGTAACTTTATAATTTTTTTTAAAATCACTTGAAATGGTTCTTTATGTAATTTAATTATTTTATTCTCTTTTATCTTTATTTTTTAAATTATTCACTGATATTTCTTTCATTTATTTTATGTATTAAAGGAATTCTTTTAACAAATAATAGAACAATTGTACAGAGAACAGATACTAACCGAATATCTGTAGAATCTTGTGCTTTATTACGAACGATATGGGAACAATGATATCTGTGAAAGGCGATAGTCCGATAAATAGGAGCGCGAGAGCGTAATCGTGTATGAGTTAGCCCCGTCTTTGTTATTATCGCTGCATATTATCGGCGAGATAGCATTAGCGACGCGACATCGCCGTCGCATCGATCTTACGGGTGTCGGAGTGTTTGGTAGTTGCTAGATACTCCAGGAGATAACCTCTTATCGATTATCAATCGGCGGACCATCGGACGGACGCACCCGTCGCAGCCAAATCGATAATCGGCTTGATAAGGCTCCAGCGGGATTCAATATTGGTCGCGGCATATCCGTTAATGGGAATCGAAGGAGAAACATAAATTGATCCACGCATAGAACTCGCTCGATTCCATCGTCATCGTCGCGTTAACAGTCCGTCGATTATCAATTGACCGATTGTCAACGTGAAGTTCACGTTGCTCATCGGTGATCGAAGCGGCTCGATAAGGTCTCCGTGAACTAACGAGGCGCGTTATTGCTATCCCACGCGCGCGGTATTAACGCCCGACAATGGAAATCGAAAGAGAAACTCCCCAGGGAGCGATCTCCGCAATAACACCGCGCTGCTCTCACTGATAGCTCGGCGCAATAAAAACGCAACGACGATGTTCCGACGTACATACGTACGATTTCCCGTGGTCCAGTGCTTGAACAGCGCGGCGGAGAATCCCGAGGGACCAACGTTTCCGGATCAGTTTTCCCGTTTCCCGACCCACGTGTGTCCCGCCGGTCGTTTCTGGAAATAATATCGAACTGTCGCGTCAGCGAGATTGTCATTTACAATTTCATAGTTCCTCAAGAAGTCAGCGAAAGTAGAACAGATGAATCAAATAGCATCAAATTTGACTTCAGGATTGACAGTTACTATCGCAAGAGATATGCAACTTTTTCTGGTGACCGTTATAATCCCGGAATAAATGCAGATGTAATGGGAAATGTTGCAAGTAAGAAAGAGGAATATAAATCCTTTAGCTTTTTTCTTTTGTATTATTTGAATTGAAAGATGTCATGCCAGAATAAGATTGAAAAGAAATGTTATATCGGTTATTGTTTCAGTTAGAAGCAAACAATTCTGCGGTTTTGTTCGTGCTTTTATTACCGTCGGATAGATTTGAGCTAAGTAGAGAAACCGTTCATCGATTTCCGATAATTAAGCATCTTAGAATGTTTCTCTCGAAACATCGACTCTTTCATTCGTCAAGCTGTGCCTCGGAATGAAGACATTCATTTTTCTTTCCTCTTAGAAGTTTCTTGTAAGTCGATTAGATCTTTGAAACGCAAGCGCAATTCAAATTCGCGATTATTAACAATTACTCAAGTCGCGAGTAGTGTCTCTTCGCGTCGAGACAACAATTCACGACAAAAGACTGGAATTGCTCCTCCAACGCCCAACTAATTTTACTTGTGTAGATACACGTTACGTAATATTGTTATTGACACTAGTCTTTTGCGACAAATGCAAGCAAATTCAAATTTTGGTACATTTACTTCCCAGCGTGTCAGTGTCATTTGTGATACTATTCTATTTTTATTCTATTTTTAGTCCCTTCTTCATTCTGAAAGACTAATCAGCGCTTTCTATCTGCTTCCAATCAAGAAACATCCTTTCGTGTTTGTCACATCGTTACGTCTCCGTTACTAAAGATCCCAAAACACTAGACGGATGAAATGCCAAAGGGTTGGAGAGCAGCGTGACGACGCGCTACAATATCTTTCGATATTATCCTGCAGTCTGTTTGATGTTACCACAGTAATAATTGTTATAGAGAAGATCTGCGGAGAATATCGGATTTTTTGTCTATGTACAAATAATCGATCAAAATCTAGATTGTAGATATACACTGAGAAAAAAAATTATAAATTAACAACTCTAAAATTTAAATACTTGCAACTAGTTTTAAAAAATAATAAGAACTAAAATAGCGCTAAACCGAATACTATAAAAATATAGTATTCAGTACTTTAGTTCTTATTACTTGTAAATTGTTGCAAGTACAATACTTAAAGTTAGAATTGTTAGTTTAGTAGTTGTCAAAAGTATATTTTTCTCTCAGTATATATTGTATATATATATTTTTATCAATCAAGATCATTTCGATTAAAACAGAATTGTATTTTTAGTTTCATAGTATCGTAATGATTTTATCATAAAAAAAATTAAATTTGCTACATGGTTTGTGTTTGCCAACTGACACAAATCTATCTAAACGTTGTGATGATTTATTTTAATTTGGAATTCAAATCCGAGAGATATATATACATATTAAAATAAATGAAAGAAGTAACGAGGAATTCAAAGCGTGCGTGAATATGTCGTGGGCAGATTATTAACCAGTCGCGGGTCGATCGTTGCATAATTTCGAAACGGCAAAATCAGATAAAAGATCCATTGACACGGAATACACGCGAATACCGATATCACGCATTGCATCTGACGAATTTATGTTCGGCAGTACTAGCAACACCCGGCATCGATCCGCCGAGAGATCGTTGGCCGATATGTCACGTCGATAGAATCGCGTATTACACTCGAATTTCGACTTGTTATGCTGGCATAGTGATTAAATATCAACGGTCAGCATCCGCTATCCGCTATATTGCCTTATGCGGCGCGAATCAATGCACGAATTAGCGCGAATTCATGGCTCCGCGTCCAGTAATTAGTTTTCTCGTTTCGTCAGCGCGTAAATTAGCGAAACATTGGACGGTTTTAGAAAAATCGTGTCGTTAAAGATTTGCATTGATGGGTTTAATCACGGTGTTACGTGCTAATAGCTAATACGAATCCGGTTGTTAGAATCTATACTCGTCTCATTGGGCCGGTAACACATCAAATTACAAGATGCTAACAAAGACACGAATGAACGACATAGCGTATCGTTTCCTACTACGTTTCGCTAAATCGTTGCATGATCCCTGGCTGTTAGGCGCTGTTAATTTATTGCATTTTTCCATGCACCTTTGAAATAAATGCAGTGCGAAGTGAAGCATGCGAACGAATCGTTTTTATGCCTGCTGTCGTTCGTGTCGATACTTAACTACTTTATGTCCGGCATATTGAAAAGAAGTAATGATATACTTCATATTTTTGGATCTTTTCAAGATGCAATTTTGAATGTTTTAAATAATCATAATAATTTTTCATTTTACTGGGACTTTTTTGTTTACTATCTGGGCTTCTATTTGTTAAAGCTAGAAGATGCGCAAAACTCTACAGGAAATTACAATTGCTTTGTGTTATTACTAATATATGTATACAGTGTAACCCCTGTCAATAATAAAAAAATAACTATGGATATAAATGTTTTACGGAAGATACTAGTTTTGTGTATTTCAAATAATCAGCTGAATATTCTCACATGATCGATGAAAATTGTCAGTTACATGTACGTAGAATAATAGCTTCCAGAATAAATCAAGTAAATTATTGCGAATGATTTAATATACTATGGTAGCAAATGTAATCAGCATCCGATTGCGCATTTGATTCAATCTGTCAAGCAATAAAATTTAACTTCATTGTTGCACAGAGGTAACACAAGTAGAAGGTATAAATTGCAAAGAAATTTTTACTTTAATTAAAAAATTAAAGATAATTATATATATACATTATTTAGGAATACGTTCTTAAGCTTTAAGTAATTAAAGGAACAATATTTAAGGATGTATTAGGTGTAATCTCTTTGTTAAGTGACTAAAATTAGAAATTTCCATTTAAAAATAAGTGTTATAATACATGTGAAACAGTTCAATAAAATTAATATTTAATATTTAATAATACAATTTTATAGTTGAATGAAAATTTTCTCACTTGATCTTAATTATTTTTTGAAAATATACTTCTTATTGAAATAATTTTTAATCCAAGTTCTAAATCGTCGTCCAACTGTTTGTATTACTTTCAAATACAGAAAAACCTGTAATTTTTTTATTTGATTAAAAAATACATGTAAAACATACATTTTTAAGAGCGGATAGGAATGTGATTTCTTTAGGTTGTTCAAGATTATAAGAGGAATGTTAAAGCACTAGACTTAATAGGAAGATTTCCGGAGCCATGAAAGACAAGAATCGGCTGTTGTAAGCAATTTGCACGAAATGTGTATTGTTTCGGCGTAATCGCATGCGCGTTCCTCGAAGGAATATCGCGAATTCGCTCGTGCGACGGTAAATGTCCAGTTATATACATCGCGTCGTGCGTGTACATATGTACAAAAGCTGAACAAAAGCTGCAGCGGTTCACCGACGTCGGGATAGCCTTTTTTTTCCATTTCCGTGGCGCCGCGCTGATGCGGGATCGGGGTGCGCGTCCCGATCACAGAGCGCTGCGCTTTTTTATTGCCCGAACGAGCAGCGTCCCGTGCGCGCGCGATAGCACCCGCCTAAGGTGATAAAAGCACGTAGTCGGCTTTCCCTTTATGGGGTACCATCGTAAAGCGGAAAAAGGGGATAGCGTGGATAATTAACCCGGCAATAACCCGTTGTATGTAGATCCTCCCTTCCAAAAGCTTAGGGAAATGGTTGTGAAAGGATGATCACGCATGACTGGTAAGCGGTCGGGAATACGAGCTCGTTCGAATCATTATTTGACAGAATTACATTTTGTTGGAAGAGAGGAAAGACAGATGAAGGTTTTTATTGACACATTTTAGAAGCTAGTCTAGAACATACAAGCAAGTAAAACGACGAGTGAAAGCGAAAGAACGTAAAAATATACAAATGGAAAAAGAGAGAAAGAAAGGTGGGAAGAGAAATGTTTTACAAGCCGCGTCCTGTGGAATCGAGGTGCGAGAATTTTATTGACTCGTAAAACGGAGTTACAGTTTTTTTTACGATTTAGATTAATGCTAATTACACACATACTTCGACGCTGTTAATGGGCAGTTAAACGCAAATCTTAAAACGAATTTAAATTAAGAATAGGAGACTTTTTCTCGACACTCCTTTGATGTAAAATACATTTGCTTACGGAGTAAACAATTTATAAATACGATCTGGCGAAAAAAATTTGAATAAGCATTTGTAACTTGGCGAAGATGCGTTTCCGTTTGAGAGACATGAAACCTATCTGACGCAAAGGCCGAGAGATAAGATTTCGGTTGCCTGTGGAATTCGATTTCCAGAGAAAAATACTTTAACTTTTTCCTCGTAAAACAGTTCTTATCTCGTAAAGTAGAATTGGGTATATTTTTTGGGGAGGACTGTATGATGAAAGACAAGGAGAAGGGATATATCGCTGTAGGGTCGTCTTCTTATCACGTCAGTAGAAGTCCTTCCACAATTTGATAGGATGATCCTGTATATGACATAAACAAGATAAATAAAGAGAGTACGCTTGACACGGATTAAATTGCTCTACCACTTTTTGTCTGATAGATTTCACTTTATAAAAATTTGAACAAGGTTTTACCACGATACACTAAAAGCGTTATATATCTTAAAAAACATGAAAGTGTAATTCAATGTGTGTGCGCGCATTAAACGACAAGGTTTAAAGTGGACACACACACACACACATCAGATTTTTTTTTTAGAAAACTGGAACAGTTTATTTAAAATCATAAAATTTGTGTAGAAGTTTTAAAAGCAGCAAACTTTAAAGATAACTCTCTTCTAGAAATGAAATCTGACCGATGATCCCAAAATCTATCCCATCTTTCGTCTAATTTTGAAGAAATTATGTTTTGTACATCAGTTATTTATCAAAATTGAATTAGTTGTGATCAAATTTTATTTAGAGCTGCCAGTGTATTGTACCTACTGTAATTCGTTTATTCGATTAAATTAAAGTTAAATTTCATTTGAGAGAGAAGTCATATAATTCGTTGTGTATCCAGTCAAGAATATCCAATTTAAGATAAATTTCATTAAACTGATCCAAATCGTAAATATATCTTTCGTATTCGGAACCGTTCATATATTTTCTGTTCATCCAATAGATTTCTCTTGCATGTTTAAAAAAAGAGTATCTCTGCTTAATGCATGCTAATTCTCGGTTTGCTACATTGGTGTATCGATTGAACAACCAGGAAGACTGGAAACTTTTTGAAAATATCACGATGAATAAGCATGGTGCGATATTAAGTTCTCGATGAAGGTGACTTTATAGGCAGGCAGACACTGATCGAAAAAAAAAAAGAGAGGAAGGAAGGAATAAGTATGTGAAAGTTAAGAAACTCAAGAACTTAGCATCTCTCTTTCTCGGTTAAGGCCTGGCAAGTCGCGGGAAGAAGCGGACGAGAGAGAGAGAGTATAAGATCGACACCATATAACTTCCGCCGCATATTGGTCGACAGGTCGAGAAGTAACGGGAGGGTGGTTACGTTGGGGCGAACGCGAGTACCGGGGGGATGCCATATCCAATATTATCGAACGAGTTCCAGAGTCTGACGCAGAGTCTCTGTATGGGGATTTCGATGAGGTGGGCCAGTCGTGAGAAAAGGACGGAGTGGAGAGGAGGAGGAGGAGGAGGAGTACGGAGGTCGTGGGGTGAGTTGCAATCTCGTAGTTTGACTTGGGGTGCGCGCGTCATGTTTAAGCGGCAATTTTGGCATCCTGCAGACCCCGGACCCCACCTTCTTCAACCACGTCGTCGTCGTGGTACTCCCACCCTCCGGCCGGCGGTACCACCCTTTTGCGATCCTTATGTCCCCCTTACGAGGGGGTTGCCTCGCCTGCTACTGACAGATAGGACGAAACTCGCGTCTCCAGTACCGCCGAAGCCGAGGCATTGGAATTGCACCAATACATTGTGGGATTCTGGCGACGGCGGTGTCGTGCCATGCGGTTGCTTCGCGCGATCTATAAGATCGAGTTGTACGCGTGTTGAAACGATGGCTCTTGTACGTGGTAGACGCGCGGTAAATACACACACAGGATAAATAATAAGTTTGTTCACTTGTTCGCATCCGCAGGCAATTCGATACGGTCCTCTTTTTTTCTTTCTTTCTTTTTCTCAACGCTTATAGTTTGTTTCATCAATTTCATATCTAGTTCTCTTTCCTAGCGATATAAGTATTGTTACAAATGTATGGTTATGTATTATTACAGATTCAGAAAAATATTACGTATTCATTGTATATTATTTTTGCAGGTTTCAATTTGTATTATAGATGTACTTTAATTATATATTAATTATATTAATTACAATAGATTAATTTACTAAATAAATTAGTAATTAAATAATCTTATAATGAAGTCAAAGTCGTTAAATTAAATGAAGAAATTTTACGATGTTGTTACATTTGCGACATCCAACCACACCGTAATTATTTCTTGTGTATACTATTCTGTTGATGCGGGACTTTAGAAGGATCACAAAATAATGTCGCGCGAAAATAACGTTATAGTATTAAATACCTTGTGAGAAAGGTACACCGCCTTGTTTCGATTATATTCTACACCAATACAATAGCTGATCCTTGGAGACACCGACGTGGCTATTACCCTAAACAATCTTTCCATCGATAACCGTTTAAGCTACTTAAACCCCAGCCGACCGGAACGAGCGGGGATTAAAAGTACGAGCGATTAAGGTTAATTTTCTTTAAGTACCCTGTTAACAGTGCGATAACACTGAGCGGCGAACGATAAAATTACCAGGGGTTCGAGAAAAGAGAGAGAGAGCGCGTGGTCAGTATGTGCGAAGAGTGGAAAAGGGAGTAAAGAAGGAGAAAAAAAAGAAAAAAAAATAACGATGTCGCCGGGCACGTCTCACCAAATCGCCATGAAATATATTTCGCCGACTCAGCCCACGGTACGATCGTTTTGCCGAAGGAGAGAATCGAACATCGAACCGGAGTCGGGTTGGCAAAGAATAGCCGGGCGATCGAAGGGGAATAGAAGTTGGTTCTCTCACGAGAAATTTTCACGATTAATTCAGGTTGCTGAATGTATTCCGGGTATCATGTGAAACATGTTCGTGTCACTAAAGTCGATGCTCTCATTAGATAAACGCGTAAATTGGCAACCACCGATTCTCGTCCTTACGCCGCGAAGCAAAGGACGCGACTCCGAAGTCGCGACTCTGTCGCGAAATCGACGTGGATCCTCATTCTCGGTAACGGTCGCGGACGCTATTTCAATCAGCGGGAAAATTGGTTACGCTGCTGTCGTTTAATCGGATCATTAATTAGAAACTGACGTCCTATGTGCGTCAGACAGCGGGGGCAATAACAGCGGAGGCAAGACGGGCTCCGTGGCGGTTTTGCCATGGAGAAAATTACGGAGTATCGCCGTTGATTGATCGGCCAATTAATTAGACATTGACGCGCGGGGCTTGTACCGCAGCGTGCTTGCGAATTCGGAATGTAAGATATACTGCGGACGTTTAAGTCGGCTGCACAGTTGCACCCTTTACCAGGGTACTACCCTTCCCCCTCCCCCCTCTCTCCCTCTTTCTCTTTAATGTAACGACGCGACTAACGAACCGTGACTACGGAATAAATGTAACCTACTTCGTGAAACGAGTATAGCGGTAACTGTAATTGAGGTATCGACAAGAAAATAAATCAAATCGCATCGGTTCGTTATTGATGGAGCCAATTATGCTCCGTGACTCTTCTTTCTCTTTCCTCTCAGTCCAATTTTAATAAGTATTTTTCTTACTTCCTAGACACGACAATTTTTTTTTACATCGCAATAAAGCAACGTTCTAATAAGAAATGAAATTCTACGGTATGCATGAATTTAGTTCGGTAATTGTAGGGATTAAACTCTATTATTACGAGACTTCACTTATTATCATATAATTTCTGTAAAATATATGTTGGGCAATACCATTGTTGCTGTGGAATGTAACGTTGTAATAATTATTCCCCATCAATAGTTTAATTAATACGATAATTAATGGAGAATGAAATTTTTAATATTGATAATTAATTTTATCGATCGAACATAACAATCAACGATTTCTCCATTCTCGCTAAATATACGTGTGGCCAATTAATCAAAGCTGCTGTAAAAGAAGTTAGTTCTTGATTCTGATGTCACGCTTCTCATCGTTTCCTGGTACGGCATTCCCTTGCAGTTTACCGTTTATCCATCAGCGGGATAGGGCGGCGTGCATGAAAGAATTCGTGCAAAAAGCGCACCACCTACGGAAATAAATCTCGCGTGCTGCGTTTTCTTTCGCCGAAACTTCGTCAAAGTCGGCAACAGACGTGTCGTTTCGTCGCGAATTCCTCTTCCCGAGGAAGAAAGGTCCGGGGAGGGTCGCATCGATTTGCGGCCGCTAGTTTCTATCATATATCATCGCGACTATTTCGAGATGGTGCTGCGAGGTCGCACAATGAACGGGCTTTTTCCAAACAGCGCGTCGAGGCTCCGAGCGCACGCACAGGAGGGATAAATTCTCGCGGGAACTTTATTAATGACAGGGAGCTGATTAACGATCGGCGCTCCACTTGTCTACTCTAACTCACTCGCTCTCGTCTTATTGCAGCCGTAGCTCTTCCACCACCCGCGTTATTCTCTTCCGTCCGTATGTACTGGGCGATTCGAAATGTATATCGCTTTCCCCATTGCCCGTTAAATCCTTTAGAACGCTACTACTCGCGCTAATGAGAATGCCTTGAGAACGCGGCGTTTCATAAGCGTGGAGATACGAATAATTTACAAGATGAGTGTAATTACATAATAATTACGCTAACGATTAACGCATACGGAGTTACCATAACGTCATTATGATTTATTGTTTCACCCCGGGTAGTGAATTTAACGAAAACGCGGAAAGAACCCCCGGTGAAAACTCGCTGTTATGAAGATACTTATGTAAGGCTCTCTTATTTTCGCTCGTCGCGCGCTCCGTCTTCGTTAGCGGAAGACAAAGGGGGTGCGAAATATTGTCTAAATAGCGAGAACTTACCGCAATGCATTTTGTTAATTCACCGGCATTATCGTGCATTATGCCGTCCGTGCGTATCTACATGAGTTTTTAACTATTAAAACGAATAGCGTTTTCAAGAAAGAAAAACGGATCGTAAACACGTGTACACATTTTGTGAGAATATAAATCTGTGGAGAGCGTTTAATTTCTTATTAATAGTTCATAGGCTTCATGCACATATGCACGTCTTTCCAGGGGGTTATCGCAATCGAGCCAACAGGTTACTACTGGGTACTAGAATCTTGGGACTTTCCACTACCTTGTTTGGAGTTTAGATGAATGTGTCTTACCTGCGAGGCCTTCCACTAACCGAGCCCGGAATTTAACTTGCTAATATCATATTCATTGTATATTCATCGTCGGCATGGAACAGCCTGTATCTTGCAGTAACGCTTGTTTCGTATGCTTACTTGTACCAGCATTATTTTCCTGACATCGAGGCGGAGAAATTTATTTATTAATTACAGAGACAAATCATCATACACACCCACTTTCTAAAAAGCAGCAGTCCGAGAGCCTTTTTATTTATTCGCATTTATCACGCTATATTATTTTCTTTGAAATCTTCTTTTACACAAATTCAATTTCCGATTTGAGTATTAAATTTGCAATTAATACGATCTTACACGTTTCTCGAGGATAATTCATCGTAGTCTCGTGATTAATGAACCCGGATGTTGGCTGCTGTTGCAGATTATCCTTCGCAAAAAGTGTTTTCAACGTCGGCGCATACGACGTTACCTCTTTTTAGAAACAAACTCAACTTAGAAAGCGCAGTGGCCTAACGCCCATTCAATTTATCAAGCGTAATGAAAATATAAGGCGGTAACCACATTAATCGCGACAATCAATCATGTAAGCGAACCCGGACTTACTTGCAAACTTCGGTAACTTATCGTCCGGCCATTTATAGTTCGGCGGACTTCGCATTGCCGGCACTTTAGTAAACACTTTGGTGTAATGTAACAGTCAAGTAGCTTTTCGCATATATTATATATTTGATCTTAAGATTATTTCATAATCTACAATAACTTTTTGATAACGATTCGTTTATATACATTTATATTTTATTTATTACATACATTTATTTGTTTATATTTTATCGTTCAACTTCTCTGCGAGACGCAATGTTTTAAATATTCCTTTGTAGGAACAAATTCAAGTATATCTTTCCTGCATCTTCGAGCACTCGCTCGCTCACTCTCTCTCTCTCTCTCTCTCTCTCTCTCTCTCTCTCTCTAAGTTTTTGTATGCTTTTGAGACAAATTGCTGCGACCGCCCTCTGAATAACGCCCTTTTTATGCAATGTTCTATGTTACATCCATCTCCAAGGGATGACACTGTTCGCTGACTAAAGGCAAGGATGCCGGAATTACCAGAAGTTCATTGAACGAGCAAGCATCTCCCCATCCTAACCTAGGATCGTATCTCTCAGCTTTCGTCTAGCATCCACCCTTTCGTTGAATTTCGATGGCCCCGAGTCGATACACACTCCCGAATGAAAGAGTAGAAAGCTAGGCAAGGGCAATCGTCCGAAATGGAGGAGGTAGAGCCCAATTTTCTTACGACGCCTGGGTGCGGCGGTGACTACGTGAGAGTCGTGAGTGGAATTCTGTTTACTCTTCGCTCGAGCCACCATTTGTTCCATCTACTCCACATTCCTCTCCGCTTCTGCTCGCTCTTTCCACGCCGTCCTTTTTCGCTGGAAATTCACCGTCCTCCAGTAGCATTGACTAAAAACAGCGATGCCAGCGGCGGGTGCTCCGGCAACTCACTAGATAGCTTTAATTACCTCGGTCTGCAGATAAAATAGCCGCGTAATTTCAATATAATTGTCCATACGTCTCTCTCCCTCCACCCCTCACCTGACGTTGGCGACTTTACGTTATCTCTCACGAATAACATTAACTATGTACGTCTGTACATCAGTCTTATAGTTTACTTCTCGGTGCATTCCAGCTTCGAAATTTTTCCATGCTACAATTTTACTTAACAAGATTTACATTTGCATTTATTTTAGACGAGTGAAATAGTATCTTAATCTTTTTATACAGAGTGATCGACGATTTCATAATTAGATTACATATTACGAGTGTAGACATTTCTTTGTATTTTTTCCTGATATAAAGTCCAACGTGCGCTTTAGTTCTATACCTAAAGACCGTTATTTGCAGAGATCGCTATCTCTTTAATTGATGAGTAGTACCTACTTTGCCTTCTTTCCACTGAGGGCGGATTATGTTTCTGTCGCAGGGTAATTTTATTGTGCCGCTACTTTTCTACAAAATTGTGCGGCATGCGGTCACGACAGACTACTAAGTGCAGGATTAGGGAGGTAGATAAGACCAGTTGCACACAGTAGTAAGACTCAATTATATTACGAAAGTACAGACTGCGCGAATGCGTATAGAATTCTGCTAATGTTACTTTAGCTTCAATCTTTTTTTACCATACTCTCTCATTTTTATTCTGGTATGTGCTTTACAAAAATTACTTTACTGATAATCTCGTGTTTCTAAAGTGCTCATATCACGTGCTTATATCACGTTGATAATTTTATAACGGCACTTTCCATTTTATTGAAACATTTTCCAAATTCATTGAAATAGAAAAATACATTTTTAAAGTTCAACGAAATTAAGCACATCAGAGAGTCATACCTATTCGATTAATTCTCGTAGCATCTAATAATATTTTATGCAAATTTTACAATTTCCAGTTCGACCAAATTGTGCGCCGAATATCGTTTTCTCTGCTTTATTGTGTTGATCAATTCTCAGTCGCGGTTTTGATTTAATATTATTTTTTAAGTTTTTGTGTAATAATGCAATTTAGAAGTTGACATAATAATATAAGATAATGCTCTAAATATTGCAGAAGGTATTTGATTTTTTAGAAGAGTATTCACTTTAAATGTCAAGTTGATATTTAAACAGCAATAGCTATGCAAAATGTTTTACACTTACTAAAATGTCATTCCCTCATTCGGTATATGGTCCTTTGATTAAGAATGAGTCTTCAAGGACGGCAATAAAATAACAAGTGTAAAAGCGAGCTGTCGCCAGCTTGCATAGTACGTGGGAAAATGGAGCACGACAATAAATATCACAGCCGTGACATCCGTAGAACAGATTAATCGTGTAGATAACTCTACTTTTAAAGAGGATGGACGTGGCTTTGTGATGATTTTGTATCCCCAAGTGTATCTCGCTCTTATTACCAACGTCTGTTTTCATTATCAGCGATATAGAGTCATAATAAATTTGAACAAAACGGCAGTTATTACAGAGACGCGTTAATTCGTTAATCATTCATTTGCGCAAATCCATGTGAAAGGATAAAGTATTTACAGAAAAATGTAATTGTAAAAGTAATAAAAATAAAATTTTGTAATTTCGTTTGGGACGAAAAATCAGATTATAACAGCTAGGCGGTGAAAGTACGTGAAAAAGTATATATTTTTAGAACGATCACGCAATCCAGTGAATAAATAAATAAGGTATATCGATATGGTGATTTAACTTTGCGTCAGGCTCTTATTCGCCGCGTCTAAATGATTCCTATACTACTGCGATTCTGACACGAAATTATCGTCGTCAGGCGGGTATGTTAGAAATATTTCGGGCTTCGCTACACTCCGGATTTTCGCGCGCGGCCACGCACGTTCATGGGAATACATTTCGCGTGCGATACAGAGATCGGACGGATAAACCATTTCACCGCGGACAAAATAGCGGATGAGGACGACCGAATTAAATTCCCCGCGGCTAGAGACGCTGAGCTATCATACGGCTTTGTCCGCGAGTTGATAATGTTTCGAAACCGACGCCCAGGAGATAGAGAACAGTATGTACGTATGTATATGCATGGTGGACGAGCGCTATGCGTGACGACAAAAGAGAGTGAGAGAAAAAGAGAGAGGGGAGAGAGAGAAAGAGAGAGAGAGCCGGCGACCGAGGAAAGCTAAGAGGGTGTGATCGGGGGAGTAAACGAGGAAGAGAGAGGGAGAAATAACCGACGGTCAATGACAGAGCTTCCTGCGGTTTTCTCTGCTCGTCCGCCTGTATTCACGGCTCAGTAAGCTGGCAATAAATCCACTCTC
The DNA here is from genome assembly GCF_001594055.1 of Mycetomoellerius zeteki. Lineage (NCBI taxonomy): Eukaryota > Metazoa > Arthropoda > Insecta > Hymenoptera > Formicidae > Mycetomoellerius > Mycetomoellerius zeteki. The sequence goes on from NW_017257753.1 coordinate 3,402,241, forward strand.
TCCATCCCCAACCCCTGCCCGCTCATTCATCCACTTGCTGCCTACGCGCGTATACGCACCCTCGAAACTCCGCGTTTTGTTGAATCGTCAGGATGAGATTGTAAATTGACATAAATTAAATTTAAAATGGTTTTGCACCGGAACGGCCAGTGCGCTGACGAGCGAAGCATGTCGCGTGTTTCTGATTAATTCGCACTCGCATTACTTAAAATCTCTATCTCGTAAATAAGACAAGACCGTTAAACGTGTGTATTTTATATCTATACTGATCATTTAATTCGCAAGACTAGATTATCGCTGAGTTACTCAGAATAATTGTTACATTTTGGTCACAATGTTTTTCCAAAATAAAAAGATTATTATTATTATATAATATTATTAAAAAATAATTATATTTATTTTGTCATTGGGAAAATGTTGTTGCCACATTTACCGTAACGTCTATAAAAATTTGTGAATATTATTATCCTCTGAAAATAGAACTTCATTTTGTTTTACTTCGTTAATTTTTCATTCTGTTTCATAAATGTAACTCGTGTTGCAAATGAAAAATATAAAACGCAATAATGTCGTTTGTAATTTGTGCGGAAAATTATTCATGTTTTTCACAATTTTAATTAGCGTGATGATGTTTGGTGAGGTGCCATGTGCGAGAATGGAGGATATCGTCGAGTGTCGCTCAAGATATTATGCACGGGCAGTGGTAGTCAAACAAAATTGCCGATTCTGCACGGCCGATTAGTATCATATTCGTCGATTAATCCTGTAATATCGAAGTCTAATATTTGTCTCACAGCGGACACTATCGATCGCCATGTTCCTGCCGATACTCATACGAGAAATTCGTTGGTGTTGACACATCGTAGAGGGAGAGAGAGAGAGAGAGAAAGAGAGATAGAGGCCAAGCAAAGCAGGCGATCGCATTGCCTCATGGGTCTCTTCTGCACCGAGTGCACGAGGTCACTTCCGGTATAACGTGGATCCATTCGAAACTATTCGACATTTAGCTCGCACGAGCGATCAAAGACTGTGTCGCTCACTTCGGCAGTTCCCCACGGTGCTGCAACGGCATCTTCGTAGGATCCAGGGTGCCGTCGTCGTTGCCGTAGTCGACGCCGTCATCCAATCGTCGTCCAATCGCCGTAGTGCAAGTTGCATCGAGATTTCGTACCGCCAACAGGAAATCCCATTCGAGAAACGTTGGTAGCTAAGGTAGCACCGGTAGTTAATCATCGGCTGTTGCCAATAGTTTCACTGTCCGTAGCACGTAGCTTCTACGTCTCGCTAGTACTCGCGGCTCCTGTATAACTTGTCCAGATGTAGTTCCTTATCCAGCGTCAGCTGGATGTAGTCGAAGTTTATTACGCCGGTAATGTCTAAGTTGCCAGTATATCGGTGATAACGCGGATGGAGTTACAGAGTTCTCTCGGATGTACATCTCGGCGCGTTAACGATTGCTTCGGTTATATCGGGAACGTCGAATTTGTTAACCAGCGGCATTAAGATACACGGATATTGTATTACATTTCGGTACAACGTGACGGTAGTAGTTACCGAAGGAACATTGTATGCCAGGACGATGCGAATTATGTGTGTACTTATTCATGGGAGGCATTTAGGTTCAATCCGCGTTGCGAATCAATCCTCCGCGGACATGTAGTAACTTACGTAATGTAATTGCATGTACTATCCGAGCGCGACGTGATTATTGATTATATTTCTCCTTTAAGCAACCGAAGATACGGGGAAATACATTTTGATTCTATCAAGTATAATTTATTAGGGCTGCCACAAAATTGGAAATTAGGGAAAAGTCAGAAAATGTTGCAAAATTTTCTGGAAAATTGAAATTCTTGGTTTTGAAGAAAAGTTTAATATGCATATATCACACTTCCACAGTTTTGGAATACTATCAATTTAACAATTAAATGCAGTGTCAGGAACGTTAATAGTAATTTATATTGCTATGTTAAATTGCTTTTTTCATAAAATATTTGATGGTTTTCAAATTATGGTGAGAAAACAAACAGTATTACTGAAAGTATCGGAGAAAATCATGAAATTTTGTCTGAAAATCAGGGAAAATGGAATTTTAGGATGAAAAATTTGTGACAATCCTGTTTAAGCGAGCCATCGTCATATATCTTCGAAATAATAGCTTTTAATTTTTGAATGTTCATTTTTCTCGCCATAGAACAGCGATCGAACAGCAGTGTTAATTAAGAGAAACGACCAGTTTCGACCGATCGCGTTTTGATCAATCGCGTTACAAACGCCGAGCGACATTAGCGAGTACGATTGCCCTTAATTATCCACCGGTAATCTCGACCGTGTAATTTGCGAACGGTCACCTTTTTCATTTAGCGGCGGATGTTTTCGCGAACCAAGCCGAGTCGAGCCGAGCCGAGCCGGGGAGACGTCCACTCTGCGCTCATGCTCGAAATAACAGAGTTCGTGGGAGAAATTGGTGTAACTCGGTGCTTTGCGGGCCATTAATAAAGCGGCGCTCGAGAACTCGCGCGTGTTCGTCGTTTCACCGGCGCGGCGCGTTGGTTCGTGTACCGTGTGTACCGCGGACACGTCCGATGTACACGTGCACACGAATGGGCACTTACCGGGCGACTCGGTACGGTGACCGAGCACGCTCGCTCACGCGAGGAGCGCGAAGTGCCTCGTGAGTGCGAGCCGGGGCTCTCGGCTTCTCCGTCACGGATTCGCGAGCGGAATCGATGCGGGGTGAGTCGAACCGACGAGGACGACGAAAGGGGAACAGTCATTACCCGCGTTTCGTACGTACGGGCCGACTACGAGCCCGTAATGTCGGTCATTACAGACAGATGTACAGATAGATGGAGTTTATTATGTAATACATACGAGAAGAGGACCCATTCGCGACGCAAATAACTGACAGAGGAGAGAGAAGGATAAACCGTTATGTGCTAGAAAAAAAATAGATATTCAGGTTATCGATTTATATTGTTGTTACACGTTGCGTCCAACGAAAGGAAATTGTGAAGATTATGCATGAATGAAATATAACGATAAACGTTTATTTTCTGCTTCGAAGAGAGATAAATCGTGTTAATTAATAGAACAGTATTGAGTTGGACGTAGGACCTAATTGAGAGTCACTATTATATTAAATTTGCAAAAGCTGATTGATAAAAATAAGAAAGATTGGACTCTTTCAATATCATTCTAAAGTTTTAGGAAAAATTTCTTCAATTTCTTTGTGTAATTAATTTACCATCAAATCCGTTAAGACGTTTAAGATAACTCTTTTATAAGGCTAATTCTTTTATAAAAGTTATCGATCCAGTCTTATTCAATTCGGGTAGATTATTTGCAATGGGAGAGAGTTACCTATATCAGAGATTTGATAATAGCCAATGAATGTTGCAATATTAAGCTACGCCAAAGTATATTATTATCACGCTCCAGATTTTGCAGAAATTTCCGTCGGACGTTCCGATCAGATTGAGCAACTTGAGCGCGACGAGATCATCATCAAAGGATTAATTAAACGTAACAAAGAAATAAAACGGCGACGTTATCCGTGGTGGGATATACACATGTACATACAAAGAACGGTGGATCGCGGCTGCCATCGCCGGTATCACTCGGGCTATCTCGCGTTTTCTTGTGGCTATCCCGCCAGGCGAGAACCGGAAGTTGGAGCGCACAGCTCTTTTCCGGTGGCATGGCTAAGCGTTTGCGCTCGAACGGTGGATTAATCGCGATACGCGTCAAGCAAGAGAACGCCTGGCACGATGGGGCGGAAGAGGGAAAGATGGATGAAGAGAGTTAGGCGGAAAGGGGATGATCTCGTGCACTTCTTGGATACATACAAAGGTAAATCACGGTTTGTATTGGAATTTATTAAACGTGCTCTCTTTGTCGAGATGAGAGCTGCTTTTGGGGAGAGAACGAAGAGAAAGCGGAAGCAAGATTATCGCGCTCCTTTTTCCGCGATGCAGGAAATTCATTGCCAAGAAATCACTATAGTGTCTCGACAAAACGTGAGGTATAAACGGTGTGAGTTATAGACGTAGTTAAAAGAGTTAATTAAATTTTATTTTTATATTTCAAGAATGTCATATATAGAAGGTACAATTTATGTCAAAAGATATATAATTAAAAAGTATATTATATCAAGATAATTGTATATTACATTTAAAGATAATTATAATATAGTATAGTTGTATTCAAACATTCTCTTCAGAAAAGATGTATATTAAATTTCTATGATTTACGACTATTTTAGAATCTTCATTAAAAATACTCTATTAAAAATAACTTTCATATTTTTACATATTTTTGTCTTAAGAGTATAAATTCTCTTTACTGTTCTCTTTTTTCTTCGATCTTTTCGTTGTACTGACATTTTTGAACGTATTTCAGAAAAAGAAGTCACGCGTATTTTCAGTGCTAATCGATGGCATTGTTATAAATGTGACAGTTAGAGATGAGGATATTTTGTTCTCATTACTGATTATTTTATAATACAAAAAAAGTCTGTATACATATATATATGTATGTTCGCGACAGTTATTGATATTTCCAAGTTAAACAGTACTTTCTTAAGAACACATATAAAATTATAGGGTAGGAAGAATATAATACGAATGATTCGTGAAAAAGATATTAAGGTTATTTGTTCACGGATTAATGAATGATAAAATGCGAAAAATTATCTTATAAATGGACATCGTTCGACCTTTTTCTTTTAATGTTCCATTAAAATCGCATATCTGTATGCATAGTTCGAATGTTAATCGAAGAATCTGTTTGAAAGTGTAACGAAGAAGAACGAGTGCAGAAGCAAAGCGACGGAAAATAAAAGATCGTCCTTTGAGTTGTTTATAGAGGTAAGTCGTGGCTTTCACGGAATTTGCATAGCTTTCCTCAAGAAAATGGGCACGTGGAGGGAAATAAGGAACAAAGGGAGGGCAATTTCGTTGTTGACAGTAGAAAAATTACCTTAAAAAGATTACGTGTACCGTGGATCATCAAAGTGCTATTAAAATACACTGCGAATTGTCAAACATGCGAGTTATGTCTTATGAAATAATGTTGAAATTCAATGTAGAAAGAGAAATGTAGAAATATGTAAGTTATGTATTTTTAATACTAAGAAATTTTGAAATACTCATAAATCATGAAAATTTAATATCTTTTCTCCGAAGATAAAATGCAAGAAGAGTATACATCACCTTTCCTTCCAATATATTATACAATGTCTTAATATATTTTTTAAATTACATCTTTTGATGTATTAAATCTTTGTCACATCCTTTTATCTTTTTAACCAACGATATAATCAGGGTTGTCATAAAATTGGAAATCAGGGAAATGTCAGGAAAATTAAAAAAACGGTCAGAGAATTTTGTAAAATTTTCTGAAAAATTAACATTTTTGGCTTTGAAGATTTTCAATATTGGTATATCACGGCTACGTTTCAGTTTTGAAATACTATCAACTTAATAATCAAATGCAAGCAGTATCAGCAATCAACTTGATTAACAGTAATCAACATTGCCCTATATCAAATTGCTCTTCCAACAAAATATTTGATGGTTTCCAAATTAGAATGAAAATACAAAAAATTTTTAAATATTGAAAATATCAGGGAAAATCGTGAAATGATTTTTGTTTAAAAATTAAGGAAAAATTATGGACTTTTAGGAAGAGAAATTTGTGACAACCTTAATTTTCTTAGTCACAGAATTAAGCGAGAACATAATTAAATAACTGATAAAGTAGCGATTGATGAAATTATCCATTCTCGCGGCACTAAAGAGAAAGATTTGCAATTTAATAGATACATCAACATAATCATTCGCAAATTGTAATGTGGAAAGGATGACGTCATTAGAAACGTATGAATGTCGAGCGGATTGACCGATATGCAAGCAAAGAGAAAGAGAAAACGAGAGAGAGAGAGAGAGAGAGAACGTGTCGTATGTGTTTACAAAGGTAAATCGCGGTGGTTTTCGTGAAATTCGAACCGGTGTCGGTCGCGTTGTGAAAACGAGAACTGACGCCCGAGGTATGGAGTAGTTTCACGAACAACAAAGGACAAAGCTTCCGCGGAACGGATATCGTAACGAAGAATGGCGTACGACGAGATTCACCGTTAATAATGAACGTTCGCATTAACGGCGCCATACATTTAAGAGTATAATTGAAGTAGTCGGAGAAAGAAAGAGATAAAAGTACAAATAAATTATACGTTCGCGCTAACGTGAAAGGCGAAGGGTTCGTGTACGGGAAATTTCTGCTAATATCGAACGTGGATGGAAAACGTGGCGCCAAGGTCTCTCATCGGGTTAATCGCTATACGGGGAGGACAGGAAGTACATAAGGGTTGAGAAATGTCGACGCTGGTCGTTCCAAGCTAAATCGTACGTGGCTTTCGTGGAATTCGACAACGACTTGCACTCATTCGAGAAATGCGCGCGTACGTAAGATAGCGGAGAGAGAGGGGGGGGACTAATTTCGCAGATAACGAAGAAACAAGGCTCGTCGATGGGAAGCTGTAATGAATTGCGGCTGGGAAGGATTAAGCACGTTCATTATGCCATAACTTAGCGCTGTATGCAATCGGGTTAAAGAAGTACGTTACGGATTAGTCCGACAAATATTTATTGCGTCTTTTAATCTCCCGGTTGCGCGCATCTGCACTTCTTAATCTTCCTCGCTTTAAGATATTTAATTCATCGAGCGGATCGCGCGGACTGCACGCTACTCCTGCTTTACATGCGCTTGGTATATATTTCATTATTCTATCGCATCGAACTGCGAGAGAGGGCGGGCTGAAATTGGTGTTCTCGAGTCACGATTTACACGATAGCGATTGCACGAAGCGTTGTATAAGCAATAAGTGGAGCCGCGTAAGAGAATCGCGGCGCGGCCGAACTCGTTACGTCGACAATAAGAAATTATTCCGTTTGCATGAATTTATCATGCGCATCGTAAATCCGACTATAACGGACGAGAAACGCGACCAAGCGAAATGTGCGTCATCGCCGGATTAATGGCAGCGCAGTGCCACCCTTTCATAAAAGCTCTCGAAGCGTTCGGACAAAGTGGACCTGAAGATGGGATAGCACGCGTTGACCGTTCAAAGGTAATCGTACCTCCCATGTAATTCGACGCGGATACACTTCAACGGTTGGAAAACAAACGCGGTAGAGAGGATACTTTCGGCAGATAACAAAGACGGGTGTTTGCACGTGGCAGATTGCCGAGGCTGAAATGGATACGCGGCGCGTCAGGCAAAGGCAGATGTTACGTGACCAAGGATTATTACAATATTAATGGGATACGTAAAGAGGAGACAGAGAAGATAAATAGAAATCGTGTAACGAGTAACGAGGATCGATGAAAACAGAGCTGCTGAATTATTAACTACCACACGGCGCCGAACTCGTGTCGATGTGATAACTGATAAACTTAATATGGATTTCGTTAGTAATTATATTGATAAAAAGAGACAAACAATTAATATATGACTAGTATTTTTAGTAAGAGATGGAGAAAGAGAAAAAAATTGCAAGCAGGAAGTTGAATTTCCTGTCATTTTTTAAAAAAGTTTTTAACTACCTTTTACATGAATCGCTATTCGCGTTTCAAAATGAATTGATTGCACTCCACGCGATTAGCATTATTATACAATATTTCCATATTTTGCAATAATGTTCGTTTAATGTATACGCTAATGTAAATATAATACCTATATTAATATTATATATTGGAGCAATATATTGCACCAATAATATTCATCGTGTAGCAGCCGTTTTATTGGACCATTATTGAAAACTTTAAACACACAGGGGGTATTTATACAATATCTTTATTTATATAATCGAGCATATAAAAATTAAAAAATATTTAAAATAATATATAATATTTAAAATAATATATAATATTCTATGTGAAAATTAAATAAATATAAAAAATAGTGTAATATTTTTATAATTTTAAAAAAATATTACGAATAAAATTCATGAATTCATCAAAATAGTACGAATGGCAATTGAAGGCAAATGATAAATGAATGATATTTGGCAAACTCTTTTGGAATTACATTAAATTTTCAAATATATGAACTGCGAATAATGTGGCGTCGATATGTCATGTACATACGAGGGGAGATAAAAGTGGAGCGAATTTAGATGGCCACCGCGCAATCTGAGAACCGCATCACGCGAGTTATTACGATACTAATCAGTCGGGGAATGATTGGCCGCGATGTAAATTATCTCGCTGGCCGCGAGAAGGTTGCGGGGCGAAAGTTGGGGATGGAACTGAATCCAAGCTGCCTGTCGCGGCCAAGCCGCCACGATGAACCTAATCAAAACAGTCGCGAATAACTCGAATAAAGCGGGACGCAACTTCCACGCCTGGTAATACCGCGCTCTAAAACATACGCGAGATACGAGTGTGTATCCGGGCGGGAAAAAAAAAAGCGGTACGGAGAATACACAGAGAAGGAGAGGGAGAAGGGACTGGGGAAACCCGCGAGGAGTGATAGGTGGTGGAGGGTAAGGGAGAGGACCGCCTGAGGGAGAGGAATACTGAATAGTACGTGCAACGCGAAACGAGCGGATTCAGTGCGCTGGGCGGGCACGATGGGTGGCGGTGGTAGTGATATACTTTGGTCGGACATGCAATTAGTAGTGCTAGCGTGACTATGGCCGAGCAACCGCCGGGTATAGTCAGCCGCGGTGAAACGGAGGTGCCGGAGCGGTGGAGAAACAGGGAGGACGCGCAGGGAGTCCGACCGCGGGAGACTCGCACCGACCGCGATATTCTCCCGACCTCGCTCGCGTCGTGTCTGCGTGAAAGGGGGTCGGCCAGACGGGGAGCAGAGGAATAGAGATTTCTTCGTATCGTTCGATGCTTCACCGCAAGCGTGATCTTTGAGCGTAGTTTTGCAGACGGTCGGTACTTTATAACGTAGTACTTCTTTAGAAGTCTCGCTATCGCGAATGATGTTTTCATGAACGCGAATGTTTTCTTTCCCCTCCCCCCCTCTCTCTCTCTCTCTCTTTCTTTGCAGAAAATAGTACACGCGTGCCGTGCTGATAACATTCTGCGTGCTCGGTTTCAACTTTTAAAATTTTCTAAAGGTTACGTGAGTTTGGTCGTGTCGGAGACTTTTATCATTTCTCCAAGAGATTTGGTGAAGTTAGATCTTGTAAGAATGGAGCGTCGATTTAAAGTTTTGAATTTTGAGGGATACAGGATTGTTATAAATCTAAAAATTAGGGAAAAGTTGGAATTTTGCAAAATATTCTGAAAAATTAAATTTTTTTGGCTTTAAAAATGTTTATGCGCATATCACACCTACTAATAATTAAATGTAAGCAGTGTCAGCAACATAATAGTAATTTATATTGCTATGTTTAATGGCTTTTCCAACATATTTGATGGTTTCCAAATCAGGATAAAAATACAAAAAATTAAAAAATATTAAAACATCAGGAAAAATCGTGAAATTTTATCTGAAAATCGGGGACAAATTATGAAATTTTAGGATGAGGAATTTGTGGAAATCCTGGAGTACAAGAAGCGTGATTTTTAATGTTCTGAGGTCAAATATGATCATAAACACCCACACGCTATTTTTATTCCAAAATTCACACTTTAAATCAACGCTTCATTCTTATAAAATTTAACTTTGTCAAATCTCTAAGGGAAAATGATAAAAAGCCGTGTCCCTGACACAACTAAACCCACGTGACCTTTGTAAAATTTTCGCGGGTACACAGTGTAATGAGAGCACATTACCACCGAGGCGATTATTAGAATGCGATTCTAGTTTCTAGTTGGGATGCACGGTGCAAAATACACGCGTGTCAGGTGATAATATATATAATGGGCGATACTAAAAGCGAATTGAAAATGTTACCGCGTCGGGAAATATCCCGGTGGAATAGTACCATCGGCGCTTTGGCACCATTTCGGCGCGGATGTTAATTGCGGCGCGAACCTTTTTTTTACGAAAAGCGGATGAGCAAAGGTCAACACTGATAATTCATGGCGTTCGACGATAAAAGCGGCACCGGCCGTCTAATAGTAGGCCGTTATAATTTATAATAGAACGGCCGTGGTGCTGCCCGGACGGCCAAACAAGCCGGGAAATATGGCATAGCCATTAAAGGCTAACGATTAATTAAGCAGGAAATAAATATTTGCCCAACGAATTACGGCGATATTAATCTCCGTTTTGTGCCATCGTGTCGCATCGCGTTACGCACCTCTCCGCCGTACTTTCGCGTGTTTGCGCGCCTGTTTCCCGCGATTATACGAGCTCTTCTCTCGCGGAGATCAAGATCCATCCCGCAGCGAGACAGTTCGTTCACGATACGACCGCAAAACATGTTTCTAATTAAGAAAATGTTTTTGTTTCGAAACTCGTACAAATCATCTCGTGATTCTTTTATGAGGTGATTTGGAGGCATTTTATTAGCGTCAGTCATAATTAACAGTAATCAAATTGAAAGAGCTTTCAGTAATTATACATCATGTATAATGTACGTGGAGAAAGAACGATTTTGCAAAAGTATTTGAAAATTTAAGTAGACACAGATTTGAAACTAATTTTGTTGGATCATCAAAATAATTATGTAAAAAATTTAAGTATGATGAACAATGCTGCAAAAAGTTTTGATATTCGAGCAATTAGATTTAATATCTTCCATAATTATTTTGATAGATTAACAAAATTTTCAGATATGTAACTAGTTAAATTTTTTAGATATTTTAGCAAAACCGTTCTTTTCGTGAATATATGTATGTAATAATATAATAATAATAATATGGAGGAATAATGATATGGAGATATGTTGTTTTCGTAGATAACTTTTCGCAGAACTAAATTTGATATCTTGTTTTCCAATTCTATTTTTATTGAAAATTTTGTATTGAGGTCGATTATCAATATTTATCTATGGAATTGGAGTCTATTATTTCTAAAATTAATATTGAATATTAAATTTTATTTAGCGCACCCCTAATCTTTATTTTAATCATTGAAAATCGGTGTCATGACCGGTCATCTTCATATCATTTGTTTATTCTATATTAATATCGTCTTTAATTGATCTTTAACATTAAGAAATTGGACATTATACAATGTTCATCAACATCAATAGTATTTACACGTATAATATGGGATAAGATATTGAGAGGAGCGTTAGATGTCTAAATAGAAAGCCCGCATCCGTTTCCACTGTAATTCTCCCAGTTGGATAGCAAAGGGTTAACTCTGCTACTGGGTAGGTCCAGTTGGGTTAGCCACAGGCGTTCAGGCGTTCTTTGCCTCCATTAAATTAACCCTTTACGCTAGCAAGTCTAACTTGTCTGCCCACGGGCGCTCAAACGTCGTATGTATACGGTTGTTCTGATTGGCTGTCTTGCCATTTAGCCTCGCTAATAAGTCTCTTAATTGTACTTTCATCTGTATTACAAAATTTTTCTTCTCATTACTTTTTATTGTGTTATCTAGCTATTTTTTTTATTTAGTTCTTATATTTTAAAGTGTCGCGGTTGGGCATGTATTATGGAATTATTCAGAATGGATTCCTATCGGAATAATTCAATTGTTCCCTAGACTTCTGTTGTGTTTTGGGAATATGGAATAATTCCGATCGGAATTCATTTCGAATAATTCCATAATATGTGCTTTAGTTTTTATTCTTGTATTATTTTTTAATTTTGCCAATATGCGCTTCAATTTGGGATCTCTTCAATATTAAGAAATTAGATATGTAAGTATAACTTCCATTAACATGGAAGGTATTTAATATGCATATATACTATAACATAGGATAAAAAATTGATAATCTTTCTTAGGACACGTGTGATAAACGATTTTTAAGATAGCTTGGAAAATATATAGGAAAATGCGACATGAGGTAAAATATGATGGATCGTACTTTTAGATATTAGCGTTAATTATCTATCGCGAAATAAGAAACAAGAAAGTTAGTATCACGCAATCGTAAATGTCCGTCGGAAACGCAAACATGTGGCAATTTGCGCCTCGGTACGCGCGCGCGCGCCGCCGCACGATTAATCTTCATGATTTTAATTAAAGTTCGCGGGCTGGTAAAGAATTTCGCAAATTGAAAAACGCGTCTAAAATTTGAAGGAAACGGTTACGCGAACGCTTTCGCGCAGACGATCGTTTGTCTTGCGTGTTTTTGCCGGTACAATGCCATCGTGTCTATCACGCGAAATCCGCGGCTGCTTGCGGCGTAACCGCAGTTACACAGCGCGCAAAATTCTATCCCGGTCCGCAAACGAGAAGGACAGAAACCTGCGGAAGATGCCAGACATAGAAGACGTCTGGCAGAGAGATGCGAGTCACTCCATCATAATTAGTCTCCTGGCGTTCCCCAAAGGATTGTACCAAGCGCTACCTCGAATTCAAAGTAATGCGATCGGTGATTAATACGTTGCGTATAATTAATTCTGTCTACCATTAGGCGAGTTGATGTGCGGATTTGTCCAAACTGCGTCAACTACGAACTTACGCGGCAAAGTAAACGACGAATGAAACATGGTTTATCAACGACTATTAAACGAATACATATTTATTATTCTCGAGCAAACTAATTAAGTAACTTTTAATCGACATTTCGATCAATTGTCCTGAAACTTTGAAACGTTCTTCTCAAGGTAGTGTGTGAAAAATTTATGTTCTCGTCATCAGGCATATCTATAGATATATCCTTATTAACTATACAGTCCCAAAAGTAAAAATATTTTTCTTTTTCCTGTACTTTAGAGGATCGTGCTAGTTTTGCAGAAGTTAGCACACCATGTTTTTAGTTTTAATGTTTCAGTATAAAAAATACGAAACTTTTTTTTATTTTGAGGGACTGTAGAACTATGAAAAGTGCTACTGGAACTGTCATTATTTTTTTTTTTTATATTAAGAGAATAGCGTGCGTATACTACCTTCATAATCTAATTTTATGTGGATCTGTGAAGTTAGCACGGCATTCTATTAATATAAGAGAAGTAATAACAGCTTCAGTAGCATAATTATGTAACTGTCAGTATTGTAATGTATGCGTGGAACTGCAATTCTGAATACCCAGGAAACAATTTGAAGAAATCATCGATACAATGGTGTACTGTTGGGATAATTAGATTCGTGACAGCAAGTCTTTATCGAATGGTTAGGTTTATCTTGAATAACGATCGACATTCAAGTTGAATACGTTTAACTGGTTTCCATCATTTAAATGTAACTAATGACGCCGCTTTCGGAGGAACATCGCGCAATAATGGCTCCGGTGAAACGTGCGAAGGAAGCACATAATGACGAGATGAGGAGTGCTGGACGTAACGAGGAGGGCTATTAACAAAAGCCGATTCGCGCTCGAAATAGATTTATATATGAAGTATATCTAGTATCTAGTCGGTCATTTACATTGATCTTTCTTCACCTGGTGCTTACACGCGATTCCTTTTTGTATTATTCACATCAAGGCAAACAATTTACTGCGAAAGAGTTTACGAGTCGTTATCGAGTTGTATCGTTATTGAATTTCACGAAGAAAGCGGCCGGCGAGTTATTTAACTAAAATCGAATCAGCGACCGTCTTTGACGAAAAAAAGTACGAGCCATGAAGAATTCCACGACCGGGTACTTGCGCACCGAGCTTCTTTTCGCCCGTAAAATTTGCATTAAACTACGGCGGTGAGTCAGCGTGCGCGGCCTTAATTGCTTACTTTGGAGTGGATCGTTACTTGTAGTTGGCTGTTTTGCGTCGGCCGACTTGCGTCGCCAAATGATATGGCCGGTACATAATCCCAAGTGGATCCGACAAATAGTTTGAGCGATTCGCGATGTTGAGAGGGAGGGAAGAGATGTGGGATGGCGGTAATCCTGAAGTTCGTGAATTTTCTGAACGCGCATCTCTTGCGCGTTTCACGAAGTTATTAGCCGTTCGATGTTTGTTTCACCAAGTTCGTCATCGTTTCTGTAGAGTTACGCGTTACGGCCGCTGTGAACGGCGAGTTAACAAGCAATCCCGAACTTCCAATAACATCTCGAACGGGTTTCTTGTTCGAAAATTTTGACGATAAAGTTAATTACGATGTAAACGTGATTCTGACTGATCTTCAATATTCGCGGTTGCCACTACGTATTACTTTAAGCTTTACGATTGTTGCGATCACATGAAAAGAATGGTTGAAATACCTAAAAATATAGATTTGAAATTTGGTATCTCCAGTCTCTTATGAGAATATGTGGTATGTGTCAGTTTTTTATTTTTTGTATTAATTGTTGATTAGATAGAATGTTTTTCATTTATGTAACATTAATATAATGACCTAATATAAAATCGAAACGTATGTGTATTTTTACTTAAATATAATTTTTATTATTATTAAACGACAGCTAACATCTTGCTTTTGCTCTGAGCTCCTTAATTTATATATTTTAATTAGAAAATTAAATCTTAGAAAAATGTTAGATCATCAAAATAATGTAAAATAAAATTGTGTAGGACGCTCAAAGTTGTTGTTAGAATGTTAAAATTCTTTTTAAAATATTGATAACACTTAGGCACTCTACCTAATTATTTTGATGATTCAATAAAATTATTTTTAAATCTGTATATCTATCTAAATTTTTAGATACTTCGACAAAACTGTTCTTTTTATGCAGAAACGAGTGTTGCACGATTATTATCTTACAGGATTAAAGTGACATCTTGTATCTCGAAACATGTGAAACACTTTAATTGAGTTAATTACTAGAAATAATTATGATTATGCTAAAATTAATCCAATAGATGGCCATTCATGGGACAATTGGAAGTCGACATTTTGTTAAGAGTTCAACTTTAATCACTATGAAAATTTAGTATCGACGTTGTGTCGCGGCCTTTCCTACTATTGGCTTAATTAGGAATTTTGTCGTGCAGCAATTGCATCTTCAGAAATTCAGCTGCATCTCAATTTGGCGGCATACAATTAGCGAATGTACTTGGTTGAGCAGCTTCGCGCCCTCACGTTTCTGAAATGTATTAACCGCTCGCGCCATTTAAGCTAGACTGTTGCGCGAAGTTTCGATCGATTTTTTTTAACAGCTCGTAACAATGACCTCGTTCGAAATTTTGTGCGATTAATATTTAACAGAAATAATTCGAGAGAATTGTGTAGCTCAACGTTCTCTTAGAATCTCTATAACGATAACGCGAACGTTATTACCGGAGGATACTGAAGGGGAAGGTATTATTTTAATCCTCCGTGCGCGTCTAATTACTTCGGTAGATCCCTCGATCGCGCGGGCCAAAAACGATTTCGCCGCACACCTGGAAACCCATCGCGGCTCCGCGAACCAAATGGCTGTGCGAGAACGCGCCGTAATAAGTAATGGCACGCCCTTATTACGTCCATTGCCTCAGTTACAACTTGGTCGCGGTACAATTGCGTCTTTAAGAGACGCCTCGTAGTCGGATCAATGCCGTCTCGGAAGGATAGGCGTAGATTCGATATTACCGCGGCAGGTGTGGGTCTAGGGATCGGCGAGAGTGAATCCGAGAGTTAAAGCGACGGAGTAATCCCCGCGAGTAATCCAACGAGGTCGCGGAACGTGTAAAACGCACGTACACATGTCCGCGTCGTACATCTACGTACATTTAGAGAACGAGAGAAATGCGTCGAGCGAGCTATATCCATCGTCGTTTACCGCTGGGAGACTTTTCAAAAAGCGGTGCACCAGTCATCGTGACGATGCAAGCTGTAAAGTGTGCGGCTCGTTACTTTTGTACGGCGAATAACCAAGGAAAAAATGAAGAACGAGAGGTACCTGCGAGCGGGGGAAAGGGCATCGCGATGCGACGCACTTTTCAAATACATTGCAGCAATGTTGCAATTTTGCAAGTTGCAATGTAATAGGTATTATAGAGACATTGTAGGAATTTATAACAGGCGATCATTGTAAGATTTCGTAAGAATTTTTTTAAATTAATTGAAAGACCGATTGTAAGAGCTATACTATTTCTTATGAAATGATACAGCAACATTCTGGAGACATTACAAAAAATAGTATAATATAGGTCTATAGCCATTGTTTCTTAAGTATTTAAAAAAATTTCTTATGTATATGTGTTTAGACATGTACAGGCATACGCAATATACATAAATAAAAAATTCTTGTTTACCCTTTTTATATTTTAATACAATCCTTTAATACAATTCTTTTTCGCGACGTTTTATTCAGCGGCTGTTTGCCCTTAAGACTATAATAGGTACTTTCCATTTTGTGACACAAGTAGTTCTATTTTTATCACTTACTAAATGTAA
Source organism: Mycetomoellerius zeteki (assembly GCF_001594055.1). Taxonomy (NCBI): domain Eukaryota; kingdom Metazoa; phylum Arthropoda; class Insecta; order Hymenoptera; family Formicidae; genus Mycetomoellerius; species Mycetomoellerius zeteki. The sequence continues at coordinate 3,418,579 of NW_017257753.1, forward strand.
AGACAGATGGAATGATGCTTGTGTCGACTTGCCTTGCTAAATGGAAGGTACCCAATTTTAACCGTTCGTCTTCGCTTCGACATCTTCTGGAATAATTGCGGCTACAACATTAAATAATATTTTTTACAAAATGGAAAAATTGGACGAGACAAAAAGGGAGAGCGCGTGTGGTATGGTATTTCGAAATAGAAAGGTCTCTCGCATTGTTATTGGTATACGACACGCTTGGACGGTCCATCTGAATCACATCGGTAATAATCTACATTGGCGACAGGCAAATTCTATTACGGGAGTGACAGTTCTTCTGGGTAATTTTAAATCGATAATAATTCATCGATAATTGACAAGAAAAAGAGACAATCTGTCTGTAATTGCAAAATGAAGAACAAAGATCGAAGAAATTAGGTTAATATTCCTGAATGCGACCGTTTTATTTCACGAGTAAAAGATGAAAATAAATAGCTTATATATGTTTTCGTGTATAATATTTTCTTCTTTTAACTCTCATGTTACGAGAGCCATGTTATTTGTTATTTTTGCTGGAAAATATTGAATCAGTAAACATTAAATAATATTTTTTACAAAATGGAAAAATTGGACGAGACAAAAAGGGAGAGCGCGTGTGGTATGGTATTTCGAAATAGAAAGGTCTCTCTCCGGTTGCAATCTAAACGGCATATACCATTTTGAAATAAACCGTCAACGAAAAGATAACTACTGAATCTAGAAATGAGAGCGAGAGGAAGAGAAATAGACGAGGAGGAGAGGAAAGAGAGAGAAGGTGAAAGATAGAAATGCCGAGCATTAATCTGGGACATAATTAAATGTGACATAAACCCGAAATGAAAAATTCACCATTGGCGTTCTATTTTTGATGTTTCTCGTTGACGTTTATTTTCGTGTGTTTATGCCCGCTGCTTTCCCGAGTTAATTTCGAAGCGCGAAATGGTTTGCGTTTCATTTTCATTTCTCCCTCATCGGCAGCGGAAAGCACTAATTGAGCTTACATACAATTCGCTCAACTCTTATAAGTGGATGTTGGAAATGTTATGCGCGTGTGGCATTCATAGTTTTCGTAATATGATGGAGAACTATAGTTTTCAATTCCCTCCTTATGTCGAAACGTTTCTTGGAGACTCAACAATCACTAGAAATTGTTTTCACAATCTCGACCATTATGAAATTTTCGAAATTGAGTCAGATACATGAACCTACATAGGGAAAAAAAGAGCAATGGTGAAATAGAAACAAAGCAGTTTTTGTACAGCAGTTTTTTCGGTTAGTTTCTCCCAGTTGGTTTTCAACGAAGAACCGTCATTTTTTCGAATAAAAACGGTACTGACTGCGGAGTACATATCTCGTAGTACAGCTTTTGTTCGAGAAATGGTAGTTTTTCAATAGCGTTATACAGATTCGGAGTGAGAGTGTTATTTAAAACTGTTTTGAGTTAAAAAGTACCTTTGGTTTGAAATGAAACAAATTTTATTGTATTAAAATTGAGCAACTTATTAATATTATATATTATTAAGTTACTTTTAATAATATATACTTAATAATGTATTTAATTATTCACGTAATCGGTAAAAAAGATTTCAAAATAGAAATCATTTGTCAAATATGTAAGTACATTAAATTTATAAAGAATTTAAATATTGAAATTCCTCTTTTTACATCAAATATTTTCAAGCACTGAAATAATACGTCACAAATTTTCAGATTCGCGCATTCTTAATTAAATTGTTAGAAATTCTACTTGAGAACTAAGAGCGTGTTTTCGGGCAGTACGTAATATCGTTGGTCATGTGTTCTCAAATGGTAAACATTTGTATTTGTAATTAAAACAATAAATCTTTGAGCATAAAGCCATAAAACGTCCGTTGCTTTTAATTGCGACGGACGGTGTCGGGGTTTTGTCGACTCGCATGTGTTTTTATGTTACCTCCGCTTGCAATAACGAGCTGTTATGATGTTAGGGAACCTTAAGATTCTACGGTATAACAGATTGGGTGCATTATTCATTCCCTCATAATAACAGGCCGGGTATTCTGAATACATTAACGCGGAAATTATCAGGTATTCACGCGCGCGTACGAGAGAAAACAGAGAGAAGAAAGAAAGATAGGCGATTTGGTATAAAGTGTAAAATATACTGTAAATTATTATAATATTGTATGAATTATTACATCATGCCATCGTACGGTGAAACGAGGATGCACAGCATTGGCGGATTTAGAAATTTGTCAAAGGGGAGATTTGCCGCAAGTGAAGTTTTTTGTAAAGTCAAATATGAAAAGGTAGATTATTAAATTATTATTTAAATTATCACATTTAAAAAGTATTTTTTAAACGTTTAATTCATAAAACGTTTTATTTAAAATTATAATATTAACATTAAAGAAGAATAATATAATAGAATTTATATTTTTTATATCTAGGAATTTTTTAAATTAAAAAATATTTTTGGAATATTAAAATTGTGATTAAGCATTTCAGAAATATATAACATTTTGTTATAAATATTTTTAAAAAAGGAAACTTCAAGGGGTGACATGGCTCCTTAATAGCCTAGCCTTCGTGGATCCGCTAGTGATGCATATAAGTCTCATAAAATAACTTTTGAAAAAACGACGATATCACTGTATCCTCGGTATTGCCGTTGAGGGAACAGCGATGAAAGGCACGATCGGTAATTAACCTCGTTAATAGGTCGAGCGCGTACGGAGGGTGGTTCTTTACGTATTTCTTATCTGCACCGCACGCGTGCACAAGTGTATCGTGCTTTGCGCCCTGGAATTGTTCGCGCCAACTGTGCGGCGAACGAACGACTATTACCAGCCACGTAGCCTCGTTAGGTGAGACTGTTTTTACTGACCGCGTCAATAATTGCAACTCAGTGTAAGCCGTGTGGTATAAGCGAGGCCGTAAATATGCCGCGACGTCGGGTCGACGGGGACCAACCTCGGCACTAAAATGCGAGGAATACTCGTCGGGCGATACTGCGAAACGTTAACGGTCTATTCGATCGTGATACTCATATTTCGACGCGATCGATACTTTTTAATGAAACGAATTATTCCTCGGATATTTAGATTTTAGTAGAACGATAAACGTTCACTTGACGTTATTATGACTTAGTAATAAACGGTGTGATCAAAAGATCATTTGGACGTTCACGGAAAAAACAGTTTTGTTGAAGTATCTAAAAATTTATCTATATACAGATCTGAAAATAATTTTGTTGGATCAACAAAATAATTATGTAGACGTTCAAGCTGGTTGCTAGAATTAAAAAATTTTTTTGCAGCATTGCTTGGGTTTCTCACATAATTATTTTGATGGTCTAACAAAATTATTTTTCAATCTGTATCTATTGTATATTCAAATTTTTATAGATACTTCAGCAAAATTGTTCTTTCCATGCAGCGATTACTATTGTCTCTCGAAAAAGAAAAAATTGTGAGAACGTGCACTTTTTCATCAGAATGTATTTATCATTTCGGTTATGTTTGAGATTCTGCGATATTACACGCCGCTGCTCATCTCGGCGTCACCCAACAACGCAGCAATAATGTATAAGTGATATATTCCCAGATATTATTACATAATTATACGGTAATTAATTCGTGGGATATAATTACGATCGCGCAAATAATACAAGCACATATTAATTGATCAAAGCGCCCGTCGCTTCCGCGCTCGTTGAAATTTCATTCGTGATAAACGGAGACGAATCGTCGCTACGCGTCATTTTCCTCCCAATTTTTTCCCTCGTTGTACACAGCGATATTGCTGCTCGTTACTCGACGTTTACAGTAAGATGGGAACTTTTTTTCTTTTCGAGGACGGCGGGGTTCATTCTTGAAATTCGAGTTTGCCGTATAATTTTATCGTTGTCGTTTTGCGCCATCACTCCGCGTCCGCGCGTTAAAAAATCTTTGCGGCATAGCCGGCCGTAATGGCGGTTATTAAGAATAATGACTGTCGAGGGCGGAAGAGTAGAGACTGCCACGTAGATACATATTCATGAGAGTAAGTGAATCGCCCAATATCTTACGGTAGTCTCCAGCTACCGCCCCCGAAAGCGGATACAAATGCCGTTTCGATAATCGACCAACCGCGCCGCTAACTATGTACGCCTTAATCATTAGGTCCCACCCCTTCACCCCCTCGCAGTAAACCTACATTGTAATTTATGTCTTCTGGATGCGTATAGTGGGATGCCTCGTAGCAATTTAGAGACATCGGCGTTCGCGACGTGCGACGAGGAATCTGCTTCGAAATTCTTAAATGCATTTTTCTTCTCTAAATTCCTGGAGCGTTTATTGCGATTTTAATATCTCCGTAAATCAAGTCTTTATTACTTTACAACCTGTCCCTCTCCCCCATTCCCTCCCAGTGAATAAATATGGCGCCGCTTTTTGATGATTATTATATATTTTACTGTGATTAAATAAAAATAACGGCCATATACATTACGATATTATTTATTAAAATTTAATCAAGCTATTTAGGATTTTAATATTTAATCACATGACATATTTTGTTATTCGTAACGCTTGAATTTTTTTATCAAAATATTACTGGAGTTTTAATATTATTGGCATTTTTGGCGAAATAATAAGTTCTTTGAGCCTCATTATATGGTAGATTATATACAATCAACGTGTTTATCTATGCGAATATTTTGTCACGTTTTGTTCCTGTCACATCGGCTTATCTCCTTAAAATATCAATTCATATCTGAATAAATCTGGGATAAACGATACAAGTTTTTAACAGCCTTATTAATCACTAATTAATCACTCGGATGAAATGCGAATTGAGTATAGAATATTAATTATATTAATTTGTGAAACTGATTTGTGTGTATTATGAAATACTCGGAATAAGATACTGATATGTTTTGTCATATCACGGTGTTTGATGAATGAAACATATTCTACATGATGATGTATGATCGTTTATCGCGCGGCGAACAAACATTATTATTAAGCTCATAGAATAGCACGACGTAAAACTAGAATTGATCTTCATTAAATCATCTCTTACCCCAATAATTACGTATTACCAGAGCAATATGTTTAATTATGTATGCGAACAAATGGAAAGTCGTGAGCAAATTCACACAGTTAAAGCTGAAAATACAACAATCGAATCCTTCCAGTTTTACGCGCGATTTAACAGGATCTTTAATTTGCCATTGTCTCTGCAATACTCTTTCCAAGTACATCAATTGCACCGCTATCGAAACTAAATCTACTGTTGCGCATCGCATCTTCTCGTCGAACCTCCATACTTATTTCCGGAAATTGTATTACGTGTCCGATTTCCCAAACCGCATCGTTCCTGAAGGAACAATGAATGGGAGTAATGTCGCGGAATGATAATGAATTCTTAGAAGGCGCGGTATGAAAGAGTGCGTGTCGTTGCGAACGCAAATAAATCGCGACGCAAACGCCGTAGATACGCTTCAGAAGATGCGCGCGCGCGAGGGAATCGTGCGCTTCCTTCCACTCGATTAACTTTCCCAATGATCATGATTGGATCTACCACCAAGTCGGAAGGAATCAATTACCCCTGCGGATTCCCGATCCAACCTCTCCCCCTTATCCGAGCGGGACTCAACGAAGACGAATCGAGAGGTATCCCGAGCGTGCAAGTTCAAGAGAACGGGGCTCACTTTTTAGCCGAGGAGACCCACGAAGTAATTTTAATGTATTATTCAAGAAAGAAAAGAGTAACAATCGTGCCGTCCCGTTTTTCTCGAAGCGTTTTCCCGGCGCTCTCGATTCTTCAATATCCGCATAAGTTACGATATGAGTTTTCCGGCGTGACACGGAACATAAACGTACGATATGGATCTCGAAGCGGATATCTTCGCGGAAGGTTCCCTAACATTTCTTCACGAAGTTTCGTGACAGACATTTTATGCGGAATGGGACATACAGTAACTTCCCTGCGTACGCGGGAAACTTCATGATCCGCAAGTTCCACAACTGACATATATCCAGCATCGCGGCAAACCGCGAAGTTCGAGCAAATGTTTGTACGTTTCTCGCGGAATTTCGCGAGAAACGGACTGGCTTATTATTATTCAAAAACGGTATAACTTCGCAGCCGAGCGATCTCTCCTTATTATAGTTTCGCAATGGTGCGGCGTGCCGGCGCGCGATTCACCAGGGAATCGGCCTAGTGGAGTGGACGATTAAGATCTCGAGGAGCTCGTAAACCGGCGCAGGTTTATTGTTTTCGCAACCCTCTTTCTGCGCGCCTCTTTCCTTTCTTTCTTTCCACCCCCCCCCTTCCCCCCCCCCCCTCCCCCCACGCTTTTTCATGTCGCGGGATTTACGCGTCTGCCTTTTATTTATTCACGCTTTAATTACCACCCTGGTCTTCATCCTTGGGCGGAAAGAAAGGTAAGGGGGAGAGATAGAGGGGCGGGAGGGTCTGGGCGCGCACCGCGTATTAAACGAGAAACTTCGGGGGGATGGCGTTGAGATTAATGGGACCTGGTTAACGTCGCGCTGCTGTACGCCAGGTGAGAAATTTGCGTTATTCGTATATGACTGGGGAAAAATGTGAGAGAGGAGGAGTAGGCCGGTAGTTTTATTTCAATGTTCCGCGGAGACCGAGATACGAACCACGGTTACGTTTGTTAGTTACCCAGAGGGAAAGGGAGTTAACGCGGAACATTAACAACGTAAAGAACATTTACCGGAGACGATGATTAATGCCCCTGAAAAAAAAGAGCTTGAAGTAAACGCGACGGCGAACATTAACACGTTATTCGGTTCGTTCTTTTTTCCTCTTTTCTGATTTTTTTTTTCTTTAAAGCGACATTATTGTACACGTATTCCCTTTTATAACGGAACTTTTATGGTGAAATACTTGACGCAGTTTCCATTCCGCTTTACTGGCACGGTGTTCCCGTCTCTGTAAGTTGCTTTGAGAAATTCGAGCCGTCTTATTCGAAAATTTTATTGTTCGACGAGATTGCTCGTCCGCTAGGCACGCTCGTAATTTCGGGGGGATTTCTCGCTCCTGTCTCAATAAATCTCGCGATTCGTTCTCCTTCGTTCTTATACTGCCTTCCGGGCAATTCGTTTGAATCCTGAAAACTCTCCATCCAATCGGGTATTCGGCGGAACGTCTTAATATCGCTAATGAACCTTCGCGGATTCTCGCAAAAAAAAAATAGATATCACTAAATGCTTCTTTAGCGTTTGTTCTAAATACGAATTGCGTCGTAAAAGTTTTATCGTTTGATTGAAAATTCACCTTCCGTAAGAGCACCGCCTAAAGAGATTCTAATTTTCATTATAAATGCTACTTTAATTTTCCGGACGACTTTTTCACTCAGTTTACGAGCTTTCTCGATACTTGGAAACTATACAAATTGGAGTAACTTAAAAGTAAAAGTTTAATGTCAATTTCATTATTGTTCGAAATAAGTGAGAGCGAGATTGCGAAATTTGCAGCAAAGACGTAAGAACTCGTGAAATTATCGTGTATGAAAATGTAATTATTGTGGCTACGCCGACAGGATTTTGCAGACTTCATGGATAGGTGACTTAAATTTTATATTAATAATCGCACCAACGTATGTCAACAGTTCTGTAAAATATCGACGAAGTATTTCAACAGTATTATAGGATTGCTACAAAACTGGAAATCTAGGAAATCAGAAAAAAGTTAGGGAATTTTCTAAAATTTTCTAGAAAATTAAAAATTTTGGCTTTAAAAAAGTTAATATACATACATCACCTACGCAGTTTTGGAATACTATCAACTTAATATTTAAATGAATGTAATGTCAGCAACGTGTTAATAGTAATTTACATTGCTATGTTAAATTTTTGCTCTCTCAACAAAATATTGGTTTCCAAATCAGGACAAAACTACATAAAATTTTAAAATATTATTGAAAACAGCAAGGAAAATCATGAAATTTTGTTTGGAAATCAGGGAAAAGTTAAAGAATATTAAGATGAGAACGTGACAACCTTGTTTCAGCAGTATTACATAGAATGATCATTGTCGAATGACTTCTTAAAAATTTTTGAGGCGAGGTTCGCCCGGTCCGCTTCGTGAGATTCGTGACGAAGCAAGCAATGTAGCACGATACGATCGGAGCTAAGGGATGGTGGCCAGAGGGGGCAAGGGGCGACCGGCATTCATCTGGGCAGATAACATCGCTTGTTAAACCCACCCTTGCCTCCGGTGTAGCTAGCACGCTTACCTGGAGGGACGCCATTGCTTCCAACATCGTACTGACACGAGATAGCAACCCTAGTCACTAGCTCATCCACCCTCTCGCACCTTCCCTCACCACCTGCGTTCACCACCAACTCGACCAGGCACACTACCATCACCACCACGAAACACTACCGGTATCACCGGATCGTCGTTACCGTCATCATCACGACCACTACCAACATCGGTCGCTATCACGGATTCACCAATCGAGCAAGCTGCTAGTAGATAACGCGGTTTACTGTCGCGTCTCAATTTCGACAGCGAGTCTTCCATTATACCATAGAGACGTGCGTACGCTGATTTTCGTGCGTGTCTAAGCTGATTATTGTCGATATCGTGACATGACTACGAAATCTGATTAAGTTTGGTCCCGCGGCTTTGCTCCAGAAATTCAGGTTTCAGCGAACTGTATTTACACGCTAATGTCTTACGAGGTGGAGTTGGAATCGAATGTCGTCTTGCGATAGGATCGTTCCGAGAATGTTGCGGTAAAAGTTATATTATTCGAAGGGATGATATACGACATCGAGGGGTGGCAGAGGGCAACGTGGTTACACGGTACACTCTTGTTGGTACACTTGAAGATAACCGCGGCTTGAAAATTTATCGTGAAAATTTACGCGCGCGTAACCTCGCGAGAGTTAACCCCCTAACGGTGTCTCATCGGTGGTGCAAAGTGAGTACGACAAAAATAAAGGAGGTAATAATAATAAATCATCTTTATTATGGCTGTATAATGGACGTAAAAAGGATGCTCGCAGTAATGGCTCGCAAGAAAAAGGCATAAGCCAGAGAGCTCTAGTCTAGTTCAACGTGGTTCCTAATTAATTATTGCCATAAATAGCTAAAGAAACACAATTAACGAAGCCACTCGCGTAGGTGAGAAAAAATTTCATAAAGTGCCTTTTTGCGATAGAATCCTACGAAAACTTCCGCTCCTTTGTGCTTACAGGTATTATTATCCCACCCTTGATCTTTTTTTCTACTTATATTACTTGGATATTTAACAATTTGCCTCGTTATAACAAATATGATTACTGACACAAAAGATCCTTTTGTTAAAAGACGATGGAGACATGCGATTTCTCTTACAGCATTGCAGAATTTATCTCTAAATAGTTGAAGAATAATTCCAACGATTTTGCATGATACAAATATTTTCATGTGTCCTATAAATGTTATCTCACAATGTCGAAGCCGATTAGATTCGCCGAAGAATCAGCGAAGGATCCTTTCCCGCCGACCGTCGTTCACAATTGACCGGCAAGAAAAATACAAAACAAGAGCTACGATGTTTTCGCAAGTTAGCGGCAAATAAGGACGCCAGAAATAGGTATCTATAGATGGGAAGAGGGACCACCTTCGGTTGTGTTCAAGGGTGCGAGCGTTCTGAGAAACAATTGTCACGCACCCTTAACGGCGTAGATTTGTCGAACGAAGACGCTCGTTCGATCCTTAATTCCAGATCGAAAAACGGTAGGACCCTTCGCATCCCAGAGGAGCTCGTAGATAAAATGTTGGCAAAATAAATAAAGCGTGACTGTATTCCGTCGTGCCAGGCCTTCGGGGATCTTCCTGAAAGGTCTCCATCCTCCTACGTGGGAATCTGCACCTAAAGCGACGGTGAAATTAAATGAGCGGCACAATTCGTAAAAGTGCTCGGCTGAAAGAACTTGCGCGATAATCTGCTTTTCGAAGACTTTCGTTATAACAGCCGCGTCCTTTTATCGCGGTCGCGTCCATTTAACGACAGTGCCAGGCTCGACTGTAAATTTGCTTTAAACTTTCGGCCATTTGCGGTTCGTTTAAATAGTGATAGTTGTATACCAAGATAATCCAAAATAATAACGTTAATAAATAATAACTATACAACAATACGGTAGAAGGAGAAGAGGACGATAAATAAACCATGCAATAAAATAAATAATACTTGCGGTGATATAAATTCAGATTTACCGAGCGTGTATTACGAAGAAAGGGAAAAATAGAAAAGAAAAGAAGAAAATATTCAGGCAGTATTTAAAACTCATCGGCTTATATCGTTCGCGCATTAATTGCGTCGGCGTCAATAGCGATTCGTCGACTTGAGTCTCAGCGGTATCCTCCGGAAGCATTCCGCCGTAACTATATCCGCATCCGAGGATACTGGAACCTGGCGCCTGGCCGGTAATTCCATCGCGCGAATCGGCGCGCGCCGATCGGTTGAATTCCACTTTTCGGAAAGTAGGGCGGGATAACTGGCGCTGGTAGGATCGAGGAGAATCATTTCGACGTGGCGGAATCCTGCGGCGTGGGAGCATTAATGCGCGAACCGACGAGTTATCCCACATATTTACTCAAGCGGAATCGCGCGTTTCTTTCCTTTTTTCCTATTTATCTTCACCATCGCTGCGAAATTGTAGCTTAATGCCGGCTCGTGTACGGCGAAGGCGCGAGTACACGGATTGGAAGCTTCCTGCCTCCTCTTCCCTTTTCCTCTGGCGTGTTCCGCGAGACGGGAAAGAAAAAAGAAAGAAAAAAAAAGAAGCTAATGTGGGAGAGGGAATTACAGGAGGAAAGCGAGACGCGGTGCGGTGGGTATCGCACATGTGTGCGGCTACGTGAAACCGGAAGCGGATACGGGCCGGGATAGACGGACGGACGAATGGGAGACGGTCACGGCGGGGTTAAAGCGGGAGGGAACGGGGAACGAGAGGAACGTGTGCAACGGGGAGCGACGAGAGTTTGGGCCGCTGCGACGGAACCACCGCGCATAAATCCTCCGCTTGACGAGCGCCGTTGTTTTTGCGATTTACGAAGCGCGACAATATTTGCACATTCGTTCTACGCGATTGGTGTCACCGGTTGTCTCTTGCACCGCGACACGAAAAAAGAATAGGAGACCGGCGATAATTATTCAAGGAATCCAGACACTTTATGATGTATATCCTGTACGAAGAGGCAGCACATTTCGTGATTCATAGTTGGAATTCGCGAACGCGTTAGTTTTGGTATATCTCTTATAAATTCGTTTAATGTTTGTTCCATACGAGTCACGAACAGAGGAAGACTTTATAATATAATTTTTATACATCCCTTGCGAGATAATTAAAGTCCTAAATTGTTAATGTAGAGGAGAAGGTGGATTATAGCCAGTGTATATATTGTGGTCTCCCTTAATATCTCCGCTATTATATAGCGAATCCTAATAATTACTTATGGAATTATTAATTCAGTAGCTCGCCGTTACACCATGACGCTAATATTACCAATACTCAATAGCTAGCACTTATTATAACGCATTTTTAAGTATTTCGAAACGTTTCTGAGGTACATTTTAGTATTTAATTACATTTACTTCCTCATTTTTCTTAAACTTGAACGTATTATCACATGAATATATTTTTCAGTGTGCTATTTGCTATTTAACATTTTATTTGACTGTATATATTTTGAGTTATGCAAATTTAAACAATATCATGGCATTTTGCTAATAAGACCCTCTATGGATATTGATTACTCATGACCTCTTTTTTAAGGTTTTCATCAAAATAATTATTTGATATGTTCAATTGTAGCTCTACTATTAATCTGTAGTTTATATTGCTTGTATTATTTTTGTAGTACTGAGATTTTTAGTACTGAGCAGCTTATACGCAGAAGTTATGTGAATACATTCATTTGCATACATTTTAAAATGTTTTACTTTTTTGTTAATTTTGTAACCAAATACTGTTTTCTAAACAAAACTAATATTTTAAGGCTATTTTTATGGAAGACCACATTACTATCCATTTTTTTCTTCGAGTCATTATGCAATGTCGCCACATTTTTATTAATAATATCCTAAGTAATAAATATTTCGTAACTTCGAGTTCAGAATCGATTCAACAACGAATTAAAATTTTAACGAATGTAATTGTCAAATTTTAAACTTAAATATTGATTATTAACAAAGTTATTGTGTAAAGTGTAACTGGGGTACCGTAATACTACTTTCTCCTTTACTTCTTTCGAGATCACAAAATTGTCGTAGCAATATACCGGTCCCTTCCATTGTAGAGACATCTTGTATGCCAAGTGTGAGGAAAGTAAGTCGTTTGTAACTACTTTTATCGCTGGAAGTTAGTGTAGCTCGAAAACGATATCGTTCCTTTCAGTTCCGTGCTGGTTCCGTTTAATTAGTCCAATTATGACTAATAACCACTCCGCTGGCAAGGCTGTGCCGTAGGTATATATGCACGTCCAATAAAACGTCAGCAGCCCATAAAATTGACTGGGGCGAGATTTTGTGTATTTTTCACCGTGCAGTACGTGCGGTTTTGCAGCTATAATCCGCGTTATCGTCAAAGTTTCATCGAACAACGAAAGCCCGTGATTGATAGCGAGTTGAAAGGATTAATAATACTTGCCGGGGAGAGAGAGAAAGAGAGAGAAAGAGAGAGAGAGAGAGAGAGTGAGTGAGAGAAGGGGGAAGAGAGAGATTTCAAGAGTAAAAGAGATCGATACACCCTATGCAGCGTTGGGAGAATGTTTAAAATAATTAATCAATCTTTGCCCTCAAATATCTAGAGAATACCGTAAAAATGTCTATAAAATGTCCTACTTTTTGCATTCATTTTACACATTTTTGTTTGACAATGTTATCTTGCTTGCTCGACTGTGATCTCTTGTTTACCTCTGCTTCGCATTAAATAGTTAATTTGGAGATAAAGTTTTATCGAGAGGTATCAGTGTAAAGCGAGTCAGAATAAACACGAGAAGCGGGAATTCTGCCGGGCGTATCAAGATCGCCAGCAATTTCGCGTGGAATTGAACTGCGAAATCTCGATGTGAAGGACCACGTTGACCACCGCTGTCAGAAACCACGCGCGTGATTGCGAGCTCTCTCTCTCTTTCGTGGATTTTTTTTCCTCGCGCTCTAAAGAGAAATTTGCTGATCGCTAGGCTTTGGTTTATATGCGTGGGATAGATTAAAAAAAAAAATGTTTTCCAGCCGACAAACGAGCCGACGAACGAGATTGCAATATCTCGCTGACACGAGAGGCGATCGCGGGATCGCAAATACTAGCACGTCCCGATGTTATCATTATTATTATCAATTTAAACAGATCCCGGGATCAGTATCGGCATAATTACGTTCGGTAATGACTTGTAGGTTAATTGAGTATCGGCCAGATCGATTTTCGATAATCCGTCAAAGAGGGACGGATCCTCCCTCCCCCCTCGCGGCTCGGCTCAATATCGTCGCCGGCGTGGCCACTCAAGAGAGCGCAATCAGTTTCTGTATTATCCCGCTTTATTCCGTAGCTTACATTTGCATATATGCAGAATGTTTATTCGCGCACGTGCATAGAACGGCTATTCGTAAGCTGGTGAACGTGATTGCACCAAGGCAGTGAATTAAGCTCCGCACGAGGCTTATTCGCCGAACGTTGTCGTTTGATGGAGATTATTGAGTATGATGCGTAATATTGCATTAGCTTTACATTGGCTCTTCCGTTCTGCTTGTCGTTCCTTCGTCATCTGTGCGTCACATCCTATCGACATCCACCTAGGTTAAACATCTTGCTACGCCACATTTAAACGGATTATTCTCGTGACGCGTAAGCCGCAGGAATAATCGCGTCCGACTTGAAAAGTACTATTCACAACATAATTTACGTACACGATACGTGTATCAACTTCGTTAATCTGCCATCGGTAATTGTAGCAGAGTTATAATTTTCGAAACACGCGAGTCAAGCTGAGCGTTCAGTGCGTTCAGACCTGTTACGTTACACACGCATGGACACAGACGCCACAATTGGAAGCCAATTCATTAATATCAATATTAAGTGAAAATCAACCGACGAGATTAAACACATATGAAAAATGTCATATTTGGTCACGGTTCTTTGTGCCTACACCGAAAAAAAAATTATTTCTTTGAATAGTACTAACAAGTAAACATTTATTATACTTACAGTAAATAAATATTTAGTCAATGAGAAAAATGATAATTAAATCAAATTAATGGTTTTTGTATCAAATAAATATCTGTTTTTATTAAGTAATATTTACTTAATAAAAACAGATATTTATTTGAAAACTATTCACTAACAAATATTTCTTGAAATTTAGTATTTTTTTAAATGTATTATAATAAATTAATATTTCTGAATTTATACAATTTTAAGTAAACTGTGCACTGATTAGGTATTTATCGATCTGGGAACAGTTTCATATCGATCGTGTCATTAATATTAGTTAATAATTATCGCGTTAATAACGCATCACAGAATGACTCAAAATTTTGCTCGATCCATCCAATATCTCGCGTACTGGAGAACGACAAGATTGTCCTCGAACGAGGGTTTGCAGTTCATTTTGCATTCCCCTGCTATCGAATTGCTATTTCGATTTGCTACGAATGTAATTTCGACATGAAAGACGCAATAACAGCACCCTCGGCACTTCTAACCCTCTTCACTCACTCTCGCGCGAGTGGCTGTCCTTTCTCTCGGTATAATCCGTCGTGGGGGCTAATTGAAAAAAAAGATGCAATATCATCGTCTCTCAGCGAAGAAAATGTGGTACGGTGCGGTGATTTGATCGATTCGTGCGATTGCACGTGTCATTTGTTCGTCGTGATTTATACGTACAGGAATTTATTTTATCATTCTCGCATTAATTTTGAGCTTTTATGCCCGTTTCCACCAATGTAGATTAACTTTAATTTTGATTTAACTTACTTTTCTTTAAAAATTAGGAAAAAAATGAAGAGTAAGTTGAATTGAGTTGACCTAATTGATAGAAACAGGCTTTATATTTATCTAAATATCTAAATTCTAAATTTAATAGTAATTTGATTAAGTGACAATTTTATTCCAATTATTTAGTTCTTCTTGTATTATAGTACCTATAATTTTGTAATTTTTTTTTTACTGAAAATGAGAAAATACTTGAATGTAAAACACTTCAGAAAATCTAAATCTATAATAAGTAACAAGCGGCATGACTAAGTTTCATCGTACCGCTTGTCAGGCGCTTGTTAGATTTAGAATTTCTGAAGCGTTTTATTTTTAAGTGTTTCTTACAATTAGATTTTCAGCGGAAAAAAGTTATAAAACTATACTATAATATAAGAAATTAAATAATTGGAACAAAATTGTCAGTAAGCAAATTAATATTATAAACAATCTATTTAATGTGAATTTTGATCACTTTTTCATGGATTTAGATGGAATAAAAGTGCCATCATCGTGTATTTAGCGACAGTTAAACAAAAAAACGTAAAATTACACTTTTGTTTTTCGACCAAAGCCGGCTCATTTTATACCCCTCGTCCTTTACTTCATTTTTGTTAAGCTGTTCGCTATGTATGAATATATTGTGACATCCACAACGCCTTCAGCTGCGATACCATTTACAAAATATTCATCCTTAGCGATTAATTAAAGCTTCAAACTCCACAGTCCAATTCATGTGGCATTCAGTTTGAACCATGTGACGTTGTGAGAGCAACTGAGAGTCGAGGACGATTTTGAATCGTGACTTTTTAAAATAAAAAACATTGCGCCGTCGATCCAATCGATCGTTCGCCGTCACTGGAGTTTGCGACGAAATGGTGCGTGGAAAAAAAATAGGAACGCAGAGAACTTTGCGCACAGTTTCAAATGGTCTGTGTTCGATACCGACATGCATGCCTATGAAAATAGAAGCAAGGAAATATCTTGCTAAACGACGGCCGAGTTATTTCTCAAATTTCAGTGATACTACTCGACGCCGGATGGACGAACGTCGCGTTGGTGACTCTCGTCACGTCATTTCGCCGTCGACCACGTCTTGGTACGTGAAAATGTAGTTATCCTAAATATAGCACGATGCTATCAAGTGCGAATGTAACGAAAGAGCCGTGGCAACGCTCGTCATCTGCGAAAGCAAAGCCACAAATCGGTGCAAATCGTATCCTGCTTATTCTCCCGTTCACACTACGTTTTCGTACGAATTCTGGTAAAGTTAAATGGAATCTGTTGCGATTTTGATGCCATTATTTATTATTACAATTTATCCCGATCGATATGTAATAACAATAATCTTTATTTCTGTTGTACAACTCTGGTAACGTATTGCAAAGCACTAAAGGATGATGAATTAAGTAGATACTAGAAACAGAATAATAAAAGGTAAGGCGTCAGGAAGACTGTTACTGTGAGTCCTATCATTTATAAAGTGCACGATATTTTATTTAATTATATAAAAGAAAGAAGCAAAAATTGTTATTTATTTGAACGCAATCACGAATCGCACGGAACGGAAATAAACGCCTGGTAAAAAAACAACACAAGAGACGTTTAAAAAATCGGAGAGTAAGTAAAAGGGTGTACGAGGAAGAGAATGAATTGGAGAGGGAGAAAAGGGGGAGTTGGAATACTAAGCTCGAGCTTTCCATCGGATTGGTTAACAACACCCCCGTTCCCGTGCGTGCGCTCACTCGGGAGTGAAATAGGATCAGGCTGCTCGTATCGCTCGGAGAACACTATGACTCCGTTCCGATAATAGGGCGATACAATCATTACCCCGCGAGTTCCGGTCGAACGTGAATTTCCCCGAGTTACCTTCGGAAACTACCTACACCTTTCGCGCGTCCTCATACGCCCTCCGACCGTTGCATCACGCGTATCGGACCGGACATGACGTTACCATTGAAAAAAACTCTACGAATTGCCCCTTCATCCGCTTTTCGATCCTTCATCCCCGCGGCTCGGAATTGGAAAACGGGCAGCTCTGTGAAAAAACGTTGAACTTTTTACGGCACATGCGATTAACCTCGTGACGAATATGACGCGCGCGAGATATTATTTTATATTTTAACGACTGAGACAGTTTAAACGATGCGTGATATTTTGTGCGATTTTATATCATTGGAAGACTGTATAAATGAAACAAGGAATTATATTTCGCAAATATTGAAAATACTCTTGGATAACGTTGCTGAGCTTACTATAGCTCTAGAGCTGTCTATAATGTGTCTCGGACGCGCCAATTATTCCGTTTGTATTCGCGTAAGTCAATTACGAGGTGGTTATTAACGTGCTAGCGCAGCACGCGCGTCATGTTTTCTATCCGCAAAATTTGACCGCGACATACCGCAGGTAACAGCATTCAAATCTAGTAACATTAACTTCGTTGCGATATAACGCGATAATGCGATGCGGGCTACTTGAAAATGACGATGTTACATCAATGCCCTAATGAATCAGCGGTAAGCGAGCATCGATCGATTAATCACGGAAAATACGATCGGTCTCGTTCCGCAAAAGCTCCCAAAACTCAACCGTCGACATGTACTTGATACGCGATTGATATCTCTCACCCAGGTGTTCTCTATGATCCGAAATTAATTGTGTTATTCCTCGCTGTGGCAACGAATTGATTTTTGCTAATTTATTCTGGCGATAGATATAACAACATAGGCGGGTGAGTGGCTATCAATGGAAATTTATTTAAACGTCACTCTAATTGGATCGTCTTACACAAGCGATGACTCCGGAGAGAGTGTATAACGAGAGTTCTGAATATAACGAGCTCATCTTCTTGTATGTACCGTTGCGTTACGTAATTGTGACTATTCCGAATTTAATAACACGCTTCTGCAGACGAGTGAGTGGCCGTTGAATTAATTGCGCTAATTGATCTTTGCGGTGTACCACGTGCACGTGCAGTGTTCCATTTCGCTCCACCTTCTTGTACCTTATTATCTCGAGGTCGAGGTGACATTACGATATTGATTTCCCGAAAATTATTTCTTGAAATAGATTCTTCCGGTCAGAACATTGTATATTTTATTAAGGATATTAGAAGTTATTAATATGGAAGAGCACCAAGTATGGTAAATGTTTACTTTGGAGGATCCAGCTCCGATGACCTTGACCTTGATAGTCAAGATCATGACCCTGAGTGACCTCCGACAGATTTTAGTTGGCGCTCACTCTTCGTTAAAAAGTTATTAACAAAAAAAGTTTAAAAAAGTAATCTTTTCGTATCTTTATATCTTTAATTTTTACGATTTTTCTGCGCGAAAATAGAATCGCTCGTCAATCTTATTCGTTGCTTTGTAAGAAATACACTTTGATCAGATCTCGGGAAGTGTGAGAATCGACTTCTCTCTCTATCTCTCTCTCTCTCTCTCTCTCTCTCTCTCTCTCTCTC
>NW_017257753.1:3437030-3459204 GCF_001594055.1 Mycetomoellerius zeteki
CGCTTTGTACATTGTCCCCGACACGATCACGGCTGCATGCCGCGCAAAAAGTAGGGCAAAACCGGCCCGTTCCGACGACGGGCCAACTTGTGTAACAACGCTCTTTTCCCCCCGCATGTGTCAAGTCCGCTCTCGGGGGTGGGACATTTATTACGACGACTACCGACGACATCAACAACTTTCTCCGGCAGGATAAATAACGAGGCAGTCGGCAAAATATTTTACCCAGTACGGCAGTATGTTGAGCCACGCGTCCTAAGCCTATGTGCTTAGGACGTGAGATGCGATTGGTTCCCTTTCATTTCTCACTTTGTCGACACAGCGAACTATACCCTGGATTTGTCGGATAATCTGTGAGATCAAATATTAACGATTCCATTCGTTTGTCTGCTAACTTTGTTACAACGAGTATCCGCGGATGGTTGAGAATCTTATCTTGGTCATTACCCGAACAATAGAGCGTTAAACAACTAATGTCGAAGTTAGTATCGAAAATATTCGATTCGGCGCTTTGATTCGCAGATCGTTTGTTAAAAGACTGTTATGAGTTGGCTGTTATATATCGGATTTTTTATACAGACCAAACGTGAATATATACACAAAATATACATAGTATGCACAAATAAACATGCATTTTTAGAATTTTTTTCAATAAAACAAATTTCTATTTTGGTCTTATTTTCCAATCTGCTTTCCAAAAAAATATACAATTATATATACATAAGAATCCGATGTCTAATTATGTAATCGAGAACCGATAACCAATATAGTGGAGGGATAAAATGTTGACTTGCAAACTGACAGCTTTTAGAATAAATTTAAGTTCAGAATGCATCAAGAATTTTTACTTTTACTTTCAATGACGGATGTTCAGAAACGATTTTTAGACGTTAAACGTTTAGACGTTAGTTCGCACATCCTTATGTTTTGATTAGAAGAAAAATGTTAAACATCGAGATTAGTAGTTATTTGTTTGTCATCTTGCTATATCTGGGCCTTGCGTAATTTTAGTCTACGCTAATACCGCATTAAAGGCGCGAGGAATTATAAATTTCGTCGTCAAAGCGACCGGTGTTATTATCTAACGAGGCAACGGCGATTTCATTACGCTGGGCGCGAAGGGCTCACCCGGTATAATCGGATTCGCCTCGTGGAGGAATTGGGGCATAATTTTCGGAAATACCCGTGACCGCACCTGCTTTATCAGTCCGATATTTCGCAATTTAATGGATTACATAATTCATAAAGGCTTTACCTCATAATGGGCTACAGTTTCGTACCGTCCTCTTAAGTGTCTCCATAAATACATTACGCAATTTCTGTCTACGGTTTCACGACTGGAATCTTGAAAACAGGTATTGATTCATGATTTATTTAATAAAGTTATTTAATAAAGAAGATTATCAAGATATTCGATGTCGAAAATGTATTTCGCTATATTACCTTTTTCGTTTTTTACGTTATGTATATTAGAACGACCCAAGGATGCAGTGACGTTTATGGAGACCCTGAAAAATCGCTCGTGACTTCGCGAGGCCAGAAGTCATCGGCCTAAGGAATTATACGTGGCATAAAACGAGCGGCAGTTAGTATTACGAGAATTGCTTCCTCTACTTTTGTGAAGCGCGTGGCTCTCGCGCTCGGGAGGTCACTGGGAGGCGTTTGAAGTCGGCGAGTCTCCGGGGCCAACCGCCATCCGCCGCCATCCTACCATGAATTCATTCGCACCCTCATGAAATTCAAAGCAGTCGTTACGGTCCTGGCACAACGACAACGAGTGCGACGACGATGAGGACGAAGAGGACGAGATGGCGTGGACGGTACAGTTACGTGCGCGGATGTATAGCGACGCGCCTAGCTACCTACGTGCTCTTTCGGCTCGCATGGAGGCTGGAGGGTGTTCGATGTTTTATTTATAATTTGTTTATCTCATCATCTGCTCGCGGACTTGTCGACTTGTGTGTGTAACGGTGTCTACACGCTGCTGTCGCATCCGTCAGTGTCTCTCAAGCGTCCGTTGAAACATGAATAGTCAAACATCCTTTTCTCTTCCTCGTCGTACATCTCATTGGGATCTTTTCTCGCGAGCATCGGTCGGCACGAGTGCAGTAGATAAACTCTCTCGTTGAGTTCCTCGAACGAACTCCTGCTTCGTTTCATGTGAGATGACGAGAATGCACGACGGAAGTATGTTGAAGTCGGAAGACTTCTTGCGAATGTCTCAGAATTTTGATGGCGTCCGGGTGATATTCTCCCACGTCGAAACTGACAACCATTGACAACAGGCGTGGAATGTGGATAGGTCGAACATAGATTCCGTGCGATTTATTACATAAAATTACGCGATATTCGGACGAATGTGGAATTTAAGAAAGCATTTGCCCCCCCCTCCCCATAGGTATAGTTGATGCCAACTAAAAGTAATATAACTGATAACATCAATGTTATAATTTTGTACTTAACTCAATAAAATTTTGAGAATAAATTATCTGAAGAGTGAAATTTCAATTTTGAAAATTGAAAATTAGGCTTTTTTCAAGACTTTCCAGACTGACCTAATTTTCAGTCTTTATTCAGTCTTTAAAGTGAGATTCTACTCCAAAGAATTTCAAAAAAACAATGTAACTGTTATGTAATATTATTTGTTATCTACTAATATTACATTTATATTATTGAGTGTGAAAGTATAACATGATATTATGTTACTCTTAAATCTATTTTCACAATATATGGTTACTTAAAGATTAAAAGTTACCAAGAACTCATGAACTAATTTCATCGATAAATCTCTAGATAATTATATTATAGATTTAATCTTTAGATTATAAGTATAAATTATAAATTTTTAGGTAACATACATTATGAAAACGAATTTAGTTCATGTCGATTGGCTACGATTACTTCAAAAATGCTTTGACTTGGATTAATTCTTTGCGATATATCCTGCTACATTACGTTGATCGATGGCAACAATTCAAACTTCGCAAACTGGTCGATTTAACGGAAGTTAACGATAGCTCCAATTATTCAATTTTCCAGCGGATTTTACGCGACTCACAGTCGCTTTGAGCGCTCGTAATGTTCTATCGGAACATAGAATCGTAGAGGCATTATTTCGCCTTTCTCAGACGAAGATTTCGTAAGAAATAATACCGTGAAGGTATTAGTGCATTGTCATTTGCGCTACATCTCGTGTTCCATATCAGATACGAACGTGTGCTATTCCGGATGCGTTCGAGTGACCTAATCTGACATTCTCTCGTCGAAGGCGCGAGCACGTTCTCGACGTGTTGAAATGAAATTCAAGGACACTCCTTATAATAGCAATTCACAGCATGTAGAACTCGTATAAATAATGTGCACAATAGGTTCAGCAATTCAAAGAATAGACAAAATATAGGTGAACGGCTACGAATAATGGCAATTTATATTATCGGAATAGAAAATTGGCTAAAGTAGCCACTGCTAAAGCGTTACATTAGTTTAGTTAGCAGTAGGAGCTCGTATGTCATTTCTTGCAAATATAAAAATATTTTTGGCGCTCTTAAAATGTACATTCGAGGCGAGTTCTTTTACTTAGGAGTTTCAGGATAATTGTATTAACATAATTTGGTGATGCAGGGGAGTTTTTGATATTCGAATTGGTCAATTATCTGTTCTGAATAGCAGCCCAATTATATAGATAGATCTTCCGAGCGGACAAGCGTATTCGATCTCGGAAGGTTCAGGTGGGTGAATAGCTACTGAGGTCAAGCGAAGGGTTGCGAAATCGCTCTCGTGTAAGCACGCGAGTCTAAGGAGGTCGAGTGCCCAGCTCTCTCCAGGTTTCCAGCTTCTCTGAGTCCTAACGGGCACCCGTCCGTACTGCTCTATTCCACCGCTCGCGTCGTGACCTCTTCCAAGGTGCATTCCCTCGTTTTATCCCCTTTCTATCTTAATAATTGAGACGTAAGATATCGTAAGTGGATCCTTTGAGATTTCTAGGACGTATTCTTTCGCGGTGCCATAGTTGTCTGCGAAGACGAGCGAAATAACTTCGATTTTGTCAACGGTTAAATTAAGTGATAATTTCCAATTGTTTTACTAACCTGAATAGCACGCAACTCGGTCGAATGGAATCTGATTTAACTTAATTATTTAGGTAGTTTATTTCTGGGCAGTTAAGATCAACTCGAAATTCCGTATTCTAATATTTAATGTAGAAATAACTATGGCATGAATAATTCAAGTTTAAGCTGTATAAACAAGTTATATGATCTACACCAACATGTACTATTTTATGAAATGCTTTAAATTAACTTGTCACAGTGGTTATAATTCAACCTGGCTTCGTTATTATGACAGCATTAAATTCTGTAAAAAGTAAATTCTGTTAAAAGTAAATTCTGTAAAACAAAACTATTCATTCATAAATTTCCATCTTATTTTTATTGTTGCAACTGTTATCCAAAGTTAGTATAAACGTAAACGCAACGACTGACAAGGTACAGGGAAAAACAGAGCTCTGTGTAAACATGTATATTCTTATTAAACTTCACAAAGGTTATGTTATGCTTACAAAAAACATAAAAGTGGAAATAAAAACTAATTTTACATCTAATTCTTTGGTATTAAAAAGCAGTTTTCATAATCTTCTTTATTTAATTGTTGATCACTTTGTAATCGTTCTTGATGAAATCAGCGACTCTCTCACCGATCATATTGATCGAGGCAACAGGATTACCGGAAATCATCTAAGAAATGAAAAGGAATTAATATTGATTACATACAAGAGATAGAGATATTAATTGAATTTTTTTTCTAGGATATTGTATATAAATTTCATAAAAATTATTTATCTATCGAGTTAAATTAGTTTTTAGAGCTAATAAGAAAAAAGTTTATGATATGATTATATTTTAATTGACCATGTTTTTAAAATGTCGAGATTTGTTTATTTACCCGTGGCATAACGGAGGCATCGGCCACTCTTAAACCATCTATGCCATGAACTTTGAGAGCTGGATTAACGACAGCCATGGGATCCGAAGAGGAACCCATTTTGCAAGTACCGGCCTGATGGTTTTCAGGCCTGGTGTCGTATCGGAATTTGCAATCCCAATACGCATAATTCATTTCTCCATTTTTTTTATACTGTTCGCATTCTGGGATAGTTGCATCGATCATCTTTAGATTGTACTTTTTCATCGTTTTTGCTTGTGATAGTTTGAAGATATACTGAATACCCTGATAAATAATCGATCGATCTTGCGGATGCGCTAAATCATTGCTCCAGATGATCGGAGGACTTAAAGGATTTTTTGAGGCCAGCATTAGTCGACCTAGAATTTATCAGTGAAATTTGTTTATTGCGGCAGTAAGAATTTTCATTCTTTACAGAAAATAATACAATTTTCTAATTTTATTTAATTTATTGATACTTTCTATTTTAATTATAATTACTTATATAACTAGAATGCAATTATATCGATTTTCTTCTAATGCGATTGCAAATAAAAAATATATTGAAATAATTTCGGTGAAGAATACTGATAGGAAAAGTTGAAAGTATAGTTTTATAATCTCGTTCACCATGTTGCCATGCATAGCTATCTACATTGTCAGTATTTTTATGCTAATATTGTGCTATTTAGAGCAAAAGCTGAGTTACATGCTTATTGACTTACCTCTACTTAACGTTTGAATATTTACGGCGATAAACCTAACAGTTTGTTTGTTATCGTACATTTTCAAATCCTCAATTCTACCATCCGTGTTGCAAATGGCTTGATAGCCGGAGAAGAAGAACTGAATATCTGGATCATCAGCGGTAGTGTAATTGGATGCTAATATGCCAGTGACTTGAGCCAATCCCGTAGACGATAATGGGCCGGTTTGATTGAATAAATATGTATCGGCATTCTCCATATTTAGTTCATTTATGTGCGTCTCATTGAGACTGAAGTCCACGCCGTACGATGCGTGGTTGTGAAGATTTTCACCGACTCCCGGCAGATCGACGACTGTGCGAATCCCCACGGAGTTTAGATGTCCCTTCGGCCCGATACCCGATAGGAGCAAAAGCTGAGGCGAATTTATAGTGCCAGCCGTAAGAATCACTTCCTTTTTCGCTATTACGTTGTATTGCCGGCCGTTCTACAAATTGTAAATCGTCCATCAAGCCATGTGACTCGGGACAAATCATCGTTTATTCATGAAGATGCAATTGCGAAATTGCGTCCGTAAAAGCCCAAGAAATATGAGGTGTTGACTCACCATAATGAAAGTGATTCCTACGGTTTTTACTTTTGTTAAACTTTTCATCGTATTGACTTTCGTCACGGTCGCGTTTAGAGCCACGTGCAAATTTTTACGATTTCTGTGTGGCCATAGATAAGCTCTGGCGGTACTAAGTCTGACGCCATTTCTGCTGATTGTTTGTGCCACGGTAAAACCCGTGATATTCTGGCCTACTAAGTCCTCGCTGACTCCTAAACCTGTCTCCTCTGCAGCCGTCAATATATCCCAAGCGAATTGCGGCTGCCAGGGGAATCTATTAATGAAAGTAATCAGCGAGTTTAATTCGTACGTGTAGATCAATTAAATCGGCGGGGAAACTATGGGGATTACGTCAGAGACACGCTTTACGTCTCAATGCACAGATCCTGTTTAATGAATCCGGATCAGCTACGCTAATTGCGATAGATAGAGATAAATGCGTTGAAATATTCCTTGATGATAAAATTAATTTTCAAAGAATAACTAATTATATAACAGACATCAAAAGATTTTACGGTAATCGCACGGCAATCACAATTTATTCCGCTGAATTATTACTTTGGAAAAAAAAAAACGGATATCTTCAGATTGTTTTTCATTTTAAATGACGTAAACAGTTGTGTAGCGCGCGCGCGCGCAAGAGAGAGAGAAAGACAAAGGGTGTGAAAATTAAAGTAGTATAAAGGCTATGACACACAAAAAGAACTTAAGCAGTAAGCAAATCAACATTTTGGATTTCCTGTTTACGTTATTACTTGTTTTCTACCGTGATTCGCTTACTGTTTAAGTGCCAAGTGTTTTTTGTGTGCCAAAGCCTTTATATTACTTTAATTCTTACACTCTTTTTATCGTTGTCACGATTGTTTACGTCATTTAAAATAAAAAAACGATTCGAAGTCATTTGTGTCTTTTTTCAGAGTAAAATTCTGCGGAACAAATTGCGATCTTAATGTTTTTCTGCGTGCCATGAACTTAGGAAAATTGACATTTGCACCTTTCAACTGTTATTGGACCTTCAGTAGCGTGATCTTCTGCCCTGACCCTTCCAATTTCTTTATTGTCTTCCGATTTAAAGAAGTACGGCAGCACCTAATATACAAAAATTAATAATGATTTATGTGATATCATCAAGATTTTATTAGTAATATTTTCTCCATACGTCTTTCCACGACCATCCCGCGTTTCCCATTTCCACCCATCTGTCATAATCTTTCGCGTGGCCTCGATGATACATCATACCATGATGGGAAGAGCATCCTCCGAGGTTTTTACCCCTTGGCCAGCTGCAACTGCCGTTGTACCTCAAGCACGCGTACGATTCATTCGTTGTTTTATAATTCCAATCCAGTTCGGTGCCTGTAATATTGCACGATTAAAATTAATCGCAAACAATTACTAATATTAGCGGCTATGAAGAAATCAAGATGTATTACTGAGATAGAGTTGAAGGTTGCTAGGTATTTGCATGCCAGGTAACTCGTCTGGTCCGGCTTCTACGAGAAGCACGTTCCAGTTCTTAATTTCGCTCAGTCTAGCGGCCACGACTGATCCGGCTGCACCACCTGAATTAAAAACACAAGATTGAATAGATATTAGTTTAGCCATGAACTAATATCTTTTCAACATACAAAATCATTTACAAATAAATCTTAATGTTGATTTTAAATAATACGATTTAGGGATGAATATTAAGTTTTTACGTTCACTGAACATAATTTCGCGAAACGATTCGTTAGATTGCTACACTGAGAAAAAAAATTTATTCAACTAACTGAACACATTTAGTTATTTGCAGATTTGGTTAATTCAACAAATTTTATTTAATCGAATTTAACCGTAGTCTGTTTAACATTGAACAGCTTGTTAAGCAGATTAAGGTTCAATTAAATAAAATTTGTTGAATTAATCAAATCTGCAAACAACTAAATGTGTTTAGTTAGTTGAACAAATTTTTTTTCTCAGTGTAGACAGATGGATTTTAAGAGCCCATTATGTGTCATGAGTAAATTGATTATCTTACCTCCAACGACAATGAAGTCGTAAATAAATTGCGGCTTCTTGATAGGCGTGATTCGCTCGCACATTCCGTTAATTATTGGGCTGTAGGCAGCTAACATGTTTATCATAGACAGAAACAAAGTGGCAGAATTGCCGTTGCAGACATCGGTCAATGAGAGTCCATTTACGGGGAAGGGCGGCGAACATGGTGCTTCCGGCACATCGTAGTCCAGCGAGTACATGTTCTATAATACCATATAACGTATAGTTTGCACGACTAAATATATTGCGGCACTTAAGAATGTTGATCTCGAGTTTATGCATCGTATAAACCGTAGAACGACGCTCCATTATTTTGTGAATATCACGGTCATTACTGTTGTGAAATCACTTTACTCTCGCAATCAAATTACGAATAACTGTAATAATCTACGAGGATTTAATATTAAGTGTTGCATATAATTTTTTCGATTAACTTTGTTGAATTCTATAAAATTCTAATTGGAGAAATTTATTACGTTAAACAAATATTATTTTATTCGAATATACTCGTTGCCTGTTTCAATTTTTCAAAATATAAAAAATTTTAGGGAAGGAATTATTTGATATACTATTATTCTTACTATTATTCGTATTATTCGTACTATTATTCTTACTATTATTTGATATTTTTACTATTGTGTCGAAACTTTGAGTTAAAAATTAAAAAATTTTAAACCTGAATTTGTTTTTTTACAGTATTTCTATTTTTTTTATTATTAACTTTTTAAAAATGTTTTTTTCCTTTACACCTAATACAATTGACAAGCGATATATCCGTAGAATAGCAACGTACCATTTTCCCTGAATAAGATCGTCGCAAGGAGTATTGTCCGTCGTGCTCGGCTTTTACTACCTGATTGCGGCATCCGTTTTGTTGTCGCTTTGTTATATACCCATTTCGCATATATACATATGCACACGTGCACGTACCGTGAAATGTCTCGCTGTGATTAAGTGCTCAACGCACATAACATAAAAACGATAATAACGAGGCTTGTTATAACCCCTACTTGTCACACTTGTAAATCACCGCACGTGCTATCATTTTAAAAAAATGACGAATAGTCTGTCACTAAAATAGCGCAAATAAAAATAGATACGAGCTATTATGACCTGTGTTTCCGCTGAACCCATTTGCATTCCGGAAGTTAGAGTAAAAGCTTGTGTATTGCACACGAAAGTTTTGTAAGCGTTAATTTATTGATTGTTTAAAATTTTTATCAAATTGCTTTATATTATACAAGCGGATTAATTTCAATCAATATTTAGTTGTTATAACAAGCAACTATTTTATTTTTAAAACTTTGATTATTGCATTTATTTATAATTATTACATTTAATTGCAATTATTGCATTTATTTACGACACATATACGCAATTCACAATAATATCAAAGGATCGATTGGAAGCAAGCGGTTATTCTATATTTAGTCTGTGCTACTATGCAATCTTGTTTATTTACAATATTTTGATTTACACTCGGACGATTCGAGAGTGGCCGAACTATCCATATTTATAATCCATTTTGTTTTTTTTACATATTTTTTGTTAATAATTAATTACTATGTTTTTTGGCGGTTGGTGTACCAGGTACCAGAATCTGTCTTTGGTTATCATTTCAATAGGACATCCATGATGGTATCTATTACATGCTATTACAACTACATATTGGAAGCTATGTACAGTGATAGCAAAAAGTATTCGTACAAGGAAATTTGTTATAAAAAAGACTTATTTGTAGAGAAAATAAACATTAATTAGTAATTTTATACAATGAATACATTCTGTTCTAACATAAATAAACGAGTTTCGTATGTATTCCTGATTTTAGAAATTAAATTTCTCGACTATTCGAATACTTTTTGAGCATAAAAACAATACAATTTTTAATTTTTACTTATCTTTCAGATGATTTATTTTCTATATTTAATACATATCTTTTTGTTATATATAGTTTTAAGAAACATACAGTCTATTTTATTCTTTATGAATAAATTGTTAATTACCCAACAAGAAATGATTGTCAATTGACGTCGAATTGACGTCAAATTAGTGTTGAAATCATCGTATCGATATCGATCCGACATCAATTCGATGACTCATTTCTCGCTGGATAATATAACAACAGGAAATTGTAGCTTGTTTACGGAATTAATAATATTATAATAGTAACAATACTCGTAAGTTATACGAGTATTTATGCTCGTTATGTCGCAGCTAATTGATTGATGGCAGATCTCTCGACTAGCTGCAATGCTATGAGACACAATCTTAGGAAATTCCTAACTGGAAATTAAGACATGGCGGTACAGCGAGACGACGACTCGTCATCAGTCGTACTCACTGCGTTAGTAACAATAATTGCACGTTGCAATATAATGTTGAGTTCTGACGTAGCGCTCGCGCTATCGAGCGGGATGTAAGTCCAGCTCGATCGCTCGATCATACCGAAGAGAAAGGAAATCGCAGCCTACGGGGATCTTCCAGAAAGTCCTTGCCTTTGGTCGCGTTCTCGCCGACTTTTTGTAGGCTGCGGAATACGCATTGATGGATGCAATAAGCGACTAGATAGATCGGGAAGAACCCGGGCTACCATATAGCCTGATCCCAGTCGATGTACTTGATCCCCCAAAGTAACAGGTCCAGCGTACTGTCGATCGTCGTGCGTGAACTAGGAAACATGGTAAATTGCTGGTGACTAATGATGCATCCAAGGATGATCGTTTTTCCCTATGGGGCAAGGTTCTTTGTCTTTCCCGTACCATTGTGTACCGGTAACACCCCAATCGGACTTGATGAACGCTGCCGCCCTTTCGCCGATCATCATGGCCGGGGCTGCCGTGTTGCTGGACGTTACCTTAAAAAGAAATCATTGTTCTATATTTCTTCTTTTAATTTTCACGTCAATTAGATCATAAAAATATTGTAAAATGAGCTTTCACAGAGTTTTATAAATATATTAAACAAAATTTCGAAGACATTATATATTAAAAGATTAAATTAGAGCTAAAAATGAATAACGTACATAAACGAAAAGCTTATAAATTCGTTAATCTAACTTTAAATAATTTATAATTCATATAAGATTTTAGAATAATAATCTAGTGCATTTTATTTTTATGCTGTATATTTTAATGTACGTATACATATATGATTTATATTTATACATATTTGGATTCTTCAATTATCTCTCGTATTATACGCCGCATAAGATTGAAATAAAATACTATCTTAAATTCTAACACAAATTATAGAGTCTCTAAAATAGGCTTTACGTAATGAGGAATCCCAACGAATGATTAAAAACTTAATGACGAACGCATAATTCGAACGATAATAGCACGTTAATCTTAAAAAAGAATCTTCGTAACGAAAAAATTCGAGTATCTCCCGATCTTTGCTAATGATAGAACCATTTGGTGTTCAGTAAGTGCAGTAAAAGCAAAAATAGAAGGAAAAATGCATCAACACTCGCGATATTCCCGCGATTACAGAAAATACCTACCTCTGGCATAATGGACGTGTCGGCCACCCGGAGGTTTCTGATGCCATATACCCTCAATCGATTGTCGACTACGGCCATGGGATCATTAGGTAGACCCATCTTGCAGGAACCCGCTTGATGATTTTCCGGGCCAGTATCCTGGCGCACGGCGCAGGCCCAATACTGTTTGCTCAGATAAGGATACCGGGAGCAATTGGACAACAGTTGGTTATTCAAAGTCATATTATACTTGGCCATGGCACTGGTATTGGCGAGGGACAACGCAATCTGGATGCCTTCCACGAGGATGTTCACATCCATAGTATCGTTCAGATAGTTGCCCCAAATGAGTGGCTTCTCGAGGGGGTTGTTACTGGCGAGACGCAGTCTCCCTGCGGCCAAATTCGTTTATTGGCAATGGTTAATCGGTGACAGAACGGTACGCTACATTGATGTGCGATACATTGACTGTCGAAATTCACCGGAATTTCACAGACCACCGAGATGCAACGTGGAAGCATTGATTAATCAATTTGTAGAAATTTTCTCGATGATAACCACGGTCGCGAACGAACCGGTCCTATCATTCCCGCGTTAAATTACGGACGGAATTTATGGTGGTCGGTGATCGATGATAAATTGATTGAAATTACCATCTAATTAGTCATTTTTTACGGGCGGGTACTTCGGGCTAATTACGTTCGCTTACCCTTACTACGCGGCTGTGTCATTGTCGGCGATATGCTGATTCTGCGACCGTTATTGTCCATAGTGGAACCTGGTTCACCGGTGATTGCGCAAGCTGCCTGATAGCCACCGAAAAAGAGCTGGATATCAGGATGATTCTTATCCGCGTAGGTCGACGGTAACATCCCGGTCAATTGCGATAAACCAGTCGACGACATCGGTCCTCTTTGGAAGGCGAGATATTCCGCGGCAGTCACCCAGTTCAGGTCGAACAGATTCGGTTGATTGATGGTCCACGATAAAGTGTACGACACGTGATTATGCAGGTTCTCCCCGACACCTGGAGCAAAATGGTTCAGTCGATTAAAAACGCAATTATCGACTTTGACGTAATTCCGGTCGGTGATCCGTTCGAGCGTCGACTTGACGTTCGTTTCCATCATTTATGTTCAATAAGAACGAAAACTTTGCGCTTTTCGTAATTAACGTAGACGTTTGAATCTATCCGGGAATTAATCTCGGTCGTACTTTAAATAAGATGCTCCGAAGTATCTAAGAACTAATTTTCTTCAATGCCTAATTAGTTTTCTTTCAACAGCACGAGACTCTTGTTTGACTCTTTGTTAAATTTATACCTAGCGAAAGATTTGATGCCATCGTCGTAATGCTAATTATCAATGTTGCGCTTAGACAATTAAAAATTATCTAGATATTGATAAGATAAATCACATAAAAATATATCTTAGATAAGATGATTAACTTTACATTAATCTAGATAAAAGATAAAATTAAAAAAATTTTTATCTAGATAATTTTTAAGATAATTTTGTTTTTAACTAACTATTAGACAGTAAAACGGTTTATGTCCATTTTCTTCACTTCTAGATAACTTTATTCAAGAGATATCTCCCAGAATACAATGGAGATATCTCCTGGATAAAGTTATCCGCAATTTATCTGGAAGAGAAAAAATTGGGCATTAGGATACAAAAAATGTATTTATATTTTTATTAATTTTTATTTTTTATGAATAAAAGTTTTTTGAACATTTCGTCTAACAAATGGTTTCTACGTCGAATTAACATTTATTGTCCACAAATAAAAAGGTGCTTCACTGGCGCTGATAGTGGCAATGTGTCATATTTAAAAAAAATTTATTTGACACACGTGTGGATACAAATCAAGAATATTTAATTCCTTAGATTTATCTTCTAAATATGAAAGTATATCAATGTCACTTTGAATTATGACTGATGTCATACTAATCCCAGTTTTATCTATATCATAAAAAAATTTTCATAAAAGAAGTTATATAGAAATTTTTTTACAATACTCTTTTACAATCTTAGTTAATTTTGAAAAAGATTTTATCTAAGATAAGATAAAAAAAATCTATATTCTTAATAATCTAGATAAAGATAATAATCCTTCGATAGAATTTAGCTTAATTCATCAATGACGCACGAAACTTTATTATTCGATTCGTAATTAGCAGTGTTTTCCGTTATCTAGATAAAATTATCTAGATAATTATATAGATAAAGCCATTTCTTCATCTATATAATTATCTAGATAATTTTATCTAGATAACGGAAAACACTGCTAATTACGAATCGAATAATAAACTTTCGCGTGTCATCGATGAAATACGCTAAATTCTATCGGAGGATTATTATCTTCTCTGAGAGGTACATCATCGTACTCATAATGACTTACGTACGATGAATGGATCGCTTACCTGGAAGATCCTTGACGACTGTGACGTTCACCGCCCGCAGATGTTCCTTCGGCCCGATTCCGGAGAGTAGCAACAGTTGAGGCGAATTTACGGCACCACCGGAGGCGATTACCTCCTTTGTGGCGTGGGCAACTCGAAGTTCACCATCCTGAAGATGCGTTCATTGAAACTCACATCATCAAACTCACCGACGCGCTTTAGAGCGCGAACTTGATTTCGCGTTTAAGTGCCGGTAACTACTCCGGCAAAAAGCAAAGTTACCCGATGCCGCGTGATATCGTCATATTATGTCTCGTTTAGTTTCAACAACGTGTACATTTTACAGAATTTAACGCGTCGTATAATTATTAATTAATGAAAACACTAAATCAAACTTAAACTAGGTTAGTATGGCTTTTTAGAATTCATTCTCGAATATCTAAAGGTGTACAAGTCAAATATAGTAAGACATTGATTATTGATTTTTATATGAAAAACTTATAAATGCAAACAAGATAAAAATTATCCTCTTAATACCCGTGAAAGTGACTCTATTAAGCGAAATCTGCGCATGAGCTATTATCTATTATGTAATTATTGATTTGCGCATGAAAAACTTGTAGCTTTGGCGAGTGAGATAAAAATGATCTTTTTACTATACCCATGTAAAGTGACTTCATTATGTCGTATCAACTATTATGTAATTATTGGTGTGCACACGAAAAACTTAAAACTTCAGCAAACGAGATAAAAACAAAAGTTTTTAATATCCGTGAAAATGACTTTGCATTGTGCGACTTCTGCGCATGATTACTAGAGCGTTGTATCTTAATATAAGCTGAAACAATAAAATAAGACCCTCGGCAAATTCCCACTCGTGCATAATACAGATTTTTCAAGCGTGACGTATTAATAAAAGTTGCAGCGTGTTTCGCTGTAACTTTCGATAAAAAAACTCTTGCTCGCGATTTCGTAACAAGCAGGATTTCCGGAATCCATAAAAATTATATCTGTCAATCATTTGATACTTAAAAATAGCTTTACAGATGTGATCTATATTTATAATAATTTGATAGGCCTTACTGTCTTATTATTATTAATCTATGATAAGTGACTTTTGATTTTTATGAAAAATGACGAATTAAAATTTCATCCCACACATCTCTTTTATTTATAGATATTAAAAATTTAAAATAGAATACCTAGATATCCATAATTAAATTGAACTTTAAATTAGACTAAATTATTAAATAATATTCAATAAATAATAATGAAGTGATTTTCTATTAAATGAAGTTTCTAACATTTTAACAGAACTCCTAATATATTACGTTATATTTAGATAATATTAAGAGAATAATTATTAATTAAATTAAATACATATTCAAATAAGCTTTCAATATAGGATGAAATATAAAGGATAATATCATTATCGCCGAGTTAAGAGAATATAAATGCATATACTAACTTGATAAAATTGTACTCCAACGGCTTTGTTATTTAATATCAAAATCTTCGTGACAGTGGCGTTTAAGGACGTGTGCAAATTGCGTCGTTTTCGCATTGGTCGTAGGAACGCTGAGGCGCTACTCACTCGGACACCGTCCTTACTTGTGACTTGAGCAACAGTGAATCCTATAAATTGGTCACCATTCAGGTCCTCGCTAATCGGGTATCCTCTCTCAGCTGCCGCGGCGAGGATGTCGTCTGCTATTGCAGGCTTCCACGGAAACCGCTCGACAGTTAGCAGACCACCGGTCGAATGATACTTGCGACCAACTCGATGGATCTCCGTGTTGTTCTCGGAGCACATGAAATACGGCAAGACCTAAACAAGATCAGCCATTATTTCTTGTGAGTGTATTTCTCGTTCGATCTCTTCAATATCCTGGAGTTGAGAACTTTTAAAGATCGATATTTGAAAAACTACACCAGCATAACTTTCTCTTCCTAAATATCGTTTTACAGAACTATGAGACTTGTAATATCATGGTTAGCATACCATATGCTAATTATATTGTAACTTGTACTTTACAATACTTTTTATTAGTTCGACAAGTTATGACTGAATAATTACGTTGACGTGAAATGGTTAGTTTGTATCTTTTATTCTATATAGTGTCTCATTTGAGATAAGTATTACAATTTAAAAAAAGAGACAGATGCTGAATAACTTCAATTTTGCCTTTCACTTCAATTCATCTGTATTTAAATTATTCAAAATACTTGAAATGGTCTATTGGCACAGGTTTATAGGATCTTACATCGCGCCAACTCCATCCGTGATTGCCCTTAGCTGCCCAATTGTCAAAATCTTTCGCGTGGCCTCGCATATACATCATACCATTGTGAACGGACGTCCCACCTAGATTTTTACCACGCGGCCAACTGCAGGATCCGCCGTTTAACAGACAAGCGTTCATCTCGTTCGTGGTTTGATACTGCCAGTCAATGCCACTTCCTATCGGCAAAATTGTCAGATCGTTTTAACATGCGTAAAGCCCGCAACGGATCGTAACAGCACTCGCAATAATATATATTCCAGATGAGCACAGTAACAATTTCCTCTCGGAAGTGCTCGAAACACTCGTGTGTTTTAAATAAAAACGATATGATTACTCGCATTATTCCAGATACCCGTCGATATCTCAGATACACGTGGTGAGTCGTTTCACTATGTCCCTACAGATTTTATCGTAACTAATTTGACATCGATTCTCTTTTAATAAAATTATCGTTGAATTAAATGCGTGGCGCTCTGATTAAAATCAAGCTTCAGAGATGCTAATAAATGATAATGTATTAGCTCTTATTGAATTTTAAGCAGACACGAAATTTTATTTCATAGCATAATTAACGAACATTGAAAATGAAAGAGATTATTTTATGGAAATATTCTACAGGGAAAGATCGAATTTAAATGAATCAAAGGCGAAAAAAGCTTTCGCCCATTTTGTATGTTACATTTCTAATACCTATTCACTTGCATGTCATGTTGAATGATAAAGTAAAGATGAAAATAAAAACTACAATAACACCTTAATCGCTTATCGCGAGGTTTGAACGTGGTATAGATAACAGAACAACAGCGCTATGTATATGCAGGGAGGGTCCAATTGAAACTTACCCAGAAACATTCCCACCATACTGGGAACCTGAGCACCCGGTGGTTCGTCCGGGCCGGCTTCTAGCAACAAAACTTTCCATTCGGGTATGTCGCTCAGTCTAGACGCCACCACGGCACCGGCTGATCCTCCTAATTCCGAAGTGACAAAAGTCATTAAAGTCCTGTCGTTATACAGCGCGAACCGGTTACGGTTCGAGAAAAATGCATCCGCGACCGGCGGTGATGCGGAAAAAACAGGTTTTGGGTGAAATACCGTCTATAATTGCATTCGCCGGAAGGGAAGCATCTGTGCAACTCTAATTAACTTTTCTTTTTTCGTGATTAGATCCAACGTTGGCTGATAAATCGCGGCCGATTCATCGCCCGCTGGATCGTTCGCGCGAGCTCCTTTTCTTTTGTCTGTATATCAATGTTCAGTTAATGACAAGTGCGAAGAAAGCTAGGAAGAGCTCTCTATGTGTTTGTGTAAAAGCTGAAAAGTCACCAGCCTATGGTAATTATCGTGTTGATGTTAGAACGTAATACATAGTCTCTCAGACTGTTATGTTAATCGACTATCGCCGGATGGACGTAATTTGACGCCGGGGCTGTTATTATTATGATCCTATCAATTGTTACGAAAAGGCTTGTCTGCGGCATTGGAAAGTTGATAGTTAAGGCCTTGACAATGGCTTGTCAAGAGCAGTGTAATTACAACCGCGTGCGTGCTGATGAAATTGCACACAGAAGAAACGATTTTATTGAAGTATTTAAAAATTTAGATTGAGACAGATCCGAAAATACTTTTGTTGGGACATCAAAATAATTAAATATGACGAGCAATGCTGCTAAAAGTTTTAATATTCTGGCAACCAGTGAGCGTCCTACATAGTTATTTTAAGAGTTATTCTGATTTCATCAAATAAATTATTTTCTGATCTGTATCGAACTATTTTATAGGTACTTTAGCAAAACTATTTTCTCTGGGCATTCGTCTTTTTTTTTATATTTGAATTTTCTCTGCTTTTCCAAAACGGATTTTTTAGAAATTGTTAAATAACACAATGTAATATTCATAAGCGTAAGTATATCTATGTATAATATATATAATAATATAAGAAATATTATACACGTCAGTCTTGATATTTTATATTGGTATGAAATCTTATCCGACTGACATTTTTAATTTTGAGTTTTACGTCTTAAGTTGGGTATTGTATCAGTTTATTTGCATACACTCGTATCTTTTGCTAGGACACCATATGAACGGCGTAGTTCTAAAATATGCTTTGAACATTTAAATAAAGCACCTTATCGCGATGCATTCGCAACTCTATGCCAGGCAAATGAATTGTTAATTTAGGTTTTCGCGAGTACAATGGAAACAGACGTTCCCATCGTAACGGAGGTCTCTGCGTTTGCGTGGTCGGTCGAGATTTGCGAATGTCATCGTATTATCGGCGACGTTCGTTTGAAATAGTCACGCAACTGGCATAATTTGTACGCCCGCGTAGCGCACAAGGTATAATAATACAGGGGCTTCAATAATGTTGTTTTATCATATATGAAAATGTATTATTTTACTACAGCATATTGACAATACAACATAACAACAGTAGGGGTGGGAGTTTGCGTTTATTTTTCTTCCATTTTTAACATTCGATTAATTGGACAGATTAACTCAACGGGACCGTGCGATACGCGTTTCATGCGACATAAATACGTTTCGCGGACCCGTCGCTTACAACGGAATCGCGTTAATTGAATTCTACTTTCCCGCAGATATTACGGATTACAACTGGGATATTCTAATCAAGAAATTCAATTAGTATTTCCGCATGTGTATCAAATCGTGTTACGGTGACTGCCACTTGCGTAATACGATTTGCCTGCCCTATTTTGTCGATCGCGCATAATTACATCCATGTAAATCAGACTCACGTACGTAATGGCCAAATACAAATGGTTTCTTTCCTGACTTAATATCTTCCGTGTGAATACGCTTACGCGTCCGGCGTTTTTACAGATTAATTTGGCGATTAACGCGAGCGAGGATTTTATCGCGTCTCGTATAAAGTCGCTTTCTATTAGCGAAGCTGACAAATGTTTTGATATAACGGATTTCGTCGACGAAAAGCCAAGAAGGAATTTTTCAAGCGAAAAACACTCATTCCTGTTGTTTGGAGGGTAATGTATTTTTGCGACCGGACGAATCATGGTAATTTCCTAATAAGGGGTCAGAACGTATTCGTGGAAGTCAATCTGCATGTTTGGCATAAATAGTTGAGATTTGCACACCGGTGCATGACTCCGCCACCACATTATTTGCATGACCCCAAAATTGCAACGGTGTAAACGAACCTTTCCGGTTACACGTAATGTTATACTCGATAAGAGTCGTTATCAAACGGGGAAAAATAACTTTTCTGAAAAGCAAATGCGTTTACGCACTTACACTTGAATGACAATATATCACGTGCGTCGTGTTAAAATATACATACAAATAATTTATGTAAATTTCCTTCCTTTTATTCTTTAATTTTGTATTCTCGCATAACTCGAGACAGTATTCGAGATTTTAATTAAAAACTAGTTACTTTTCAATGTCATCGTGTCAAATGTTCATTGACGTAACTTTTTTTTTCCTATTGGACATTGACATTTCTGTTTGTACATGAGATTTCTCGTGAATTATGAAACGAATGATTACGTTATAAGATATATACAGGGGAGGGAACGAGATAGTTGATGCATATTCAACAAGATTACTTCCGCAAGTCAGTTTCCACCTCATCCATGAATATTATATTTATAATACAGGACGGATAAATATTTATTTAACCACAACCGCGGTAACGTGCTGTCTGGAAAATTGTACGTGTTTTAACTATGTTAAATATATAAAGCTTATAGATTTCTTTTCTTTTTTTCTTTTTTATATACATG
Source organism: Mycetomoellerius zeteki (assembly GCF_001594055.1). NCBI lineage: Eukaryota > Metazoa > Arthropoda > Insecta > Hymenoptera > Formicidae > Mycetomoellerius > Mycetomoellerius zeteki. The sequence continues at coordinate 3,457,269 of NW_017257753.1, forward strand.
CGACCGCAGTCCTCGTGCGATAAAACATTTCTGATCTCACCGTTTTCCCTCTTTCGCACGGTAGAATACTCGCGATGTTTCAATCGATATGGTCGTTAAACGTGTTTGCGGCGTGCTCGAGAGGGTATAGCGTTGCGGAGAAACGAGTTACGCGGCGAAACTGCCAGTATACTTTTCCTTCTTCTATCTACAAATAGAAGTGTAAAGAATGTCCCGGAAGGAAGAAAAATACGCCAGCATGAGCTCACGCGAGCAAGTACGGGCACGCGTCAAATTCATCTCTCGATAATAATTAGTCGTTCAATTGAACTTGACGCCGCGACCTAAAAGCACCGACTTGTGCGTTTCTAAAGAATTTTCATATCGACACCAAGCCGGAACAAACAGGGAGGAATTTTGTCAGCATTAACTCAGCTTAATGATGTCTATAATTAGCTCCTTTAAAACCACTTTGAATTCAGCCATTAATAAAGGAAATTACTTCCTGTTGCGGATAAACTTCCCGTATATGTAATATATTAAACAAGCAAACGCGAATATGAATTGAATTTATGTTAATTATATTGTTTCAAAAGTATAAAGGAATATTTGCATAACCTAGCTTGGAAATAATTTTATGCAGCACAGAAAGATATTGCAAAATATCTTTGCCGTGGCATGATTTTATTTATATTGATATATTAAATAAGACACACATTTGTAGCAGCATATTTTTTCTCAAAATTATTCAGTAAAAGTAAAGTGAGCAAACTATTTACTCTCTTATTTACTGTAAGAGCTTAAATAGAGTATAATTGGTCATATATTAATTAATTAAATTTTAAATAAGCAAGAATTAACCGGTATAGGAAATAAAAAATTCAGAATGAAGTTTTTATCTTCATTAAAGTATGTATGTCCATTAGTGTAGGTATTATTTTTTAATACAGTGGTTTTTTTCTATTTGAAATGAAAATATCGTACTTTAATAGAAGATGGATATATTTTTTTTATACCTACTAAATTTCCACAGAAAGTTAAATAATGAAATATTCGAGTTTCCACGGATGACAGTTTATACGGATGACAGTTGATTAATATATAGCTGTTAATATTTATATACTTCGAAATGTCAGTTTTTTTCCTAGTGTTTTTGCATTTCTTGCACAAATTTCAACCAAGATTGAAAAAAATATATTGTCCAATGAGCGTGCAAGAATGTCGTTCGAATGTCTGTCTCGTATGGTAAATATTCTCCTATTGCACACACCGGGATTATTTTTGTTATGTTTTGTTACGGTTTCCGCGCGCAACTTAGCGACCCGCTTTTGGCGCAACAGCGCGGAAAATAGATTGCGTCCGATCGTTCTTATCGCCGTTCTTTAGTATTTGTGATTTCAGTCTCTCTCTCTCTTTCTCTCTCCCTCTCGAAGAATCAGTAAAGTGATAATACGCGAGCAGCGGTATGATAGTCACCTCTTTCCTTACGATTTTCTGCACGACACGTTTGTACTTTAGAGCGTTGAAAAAATGTTTTCTCGACGCTCGTTCGCAAGAGTTGACACGGTATCTTACTATTAACTATTTCAGTTGCATGTACAGTATTTTTGTCTGTGTACGTAAAATTTGTGTGTGTACCTGTGCAATTAAAATAATAAAAAAAATTTAATTATTCGATTATTATTTGAATACATATTAATGATTGATTATTGAATCTTAGCTGTAATTGTCGCGAATGCAATTAAGAATAATGAGATTATTAAAACGAGTAATGAATAAAATTTCATTTTTTAATAAAGGAGAAGTATTAAATTATTAATTCTAAGAATTGGATTTATACGAGTGCATTCCGTTTTACTCTCACAGCGCTTATAAACATCATTTATCCTTGTTTAATATTTAATAAACAAGGATGAAATGATGCTTATAGCGTGTAGTGTGTGTGTGTGTGTGTGTG
>NW_017257753.1:3459305-3464560 GCF_001594055.1 Mycetomoellerius zeteki
TGTGTGTGTGTGTGTGTGTGTGTGTGTGTGTGTGTGTGTGTGTGTGTGTGTGTGTGTGTGTGTGTGTGTTGCAAGATAATACAATATAGAACTGAGCACGTGTTAATAGCTCCTTTGTAGCGAGCATATTCATGAAGGACGTAATTCATTGAAGACGTAAGTGGAAATATGACGTCTATGAGAGATAATGTCCTAACTGTGTGTAACATTGGTCAAAGCACTCTTTAACACCGATGGAAATTTTAATAGAATCAACTGACAACGGCATAAAGATCACCGGTAATAAAGATCGCGGAAATTGCTGTTACGAGATGGGGAATTCTTGGACACCGATTATTTTCATTAACTTCTGAAGGTCAAGATATGAATTTCTAGTCATGAAAATTGTAGGCGAACGAATGATTGCCGTTACTACAACAAATTATCTCTTTACTACGATATAATTGACATCATATTCTCTCGTTACAATTAAATATTTTTATCAACTCAATTAAGTTATTGTACGGAATATTTTTGGATATTATATTTAGTTTCTTAGATAGTTCAAAGTTAATAATTTATTATCTTCTTTATTAGAAAAATCATAATATTATTCATTATTTATTTTAATCGTAATCTTTTTTTATTTTTATCTGCTTTCCTTGAAAGCGACAAAAACAGATGACCTAGTTACTCAATTCGATAAACAATCATTAATATACAAAACATAAATGACATGCTATATATGCTATTTGCATATTTACTATATAATCCACTTATTTTGTGTCATGATAATTTCAACGAGATCCAAATATGATAGATAATTTTCTTCATGTTATACTTACGTGCCAATTATTCAATTATTATTAACTATTCTACGTGAAATAATACTGCTAGTCTAGGAAATAAAAGAAAAAAATAGTTGTGTTCTACATGGTAATAATATACTTCTCTAAATTAGATCTTGTAACGTAATAACTGAAGCGATAGGTGAAACGTTCAACGTTTCGAATAATCCCAATATCGATTGAGATCGCGAACAAAAAACGTATACGCGGCGAGTCCTAGAAAAAAAAACGCCAAAAAATCTAGAGGGTATACGCCTAATTTATGTGTCGCAACTTGAATATTTCTTGGCTTGTTACTTCCACAACCACAAGGGGAGAGCTAGAGAGAGGAAGACTGTACCCAGTGAGCTGGGTCTCTCTAAATATCCGCGATAATCCATGAGTAACAATAATCCTAGAGAGAGAACCCGTGTGCCAGCTGGTTTCCTCCTTTTATGCGTCACGGGAAGTCCTCCTCATCCTCTCTTATCCTTTCTGCGACTGTAATGCGACTGCAGTCGAACGAGACCAGATACACGAAGGTAGGAGAAAGAGAGAGGAACCAGCAAGTGAAATCGTGGTTCTGTCCTGACAAAAACGATCCGCTCTTACATAACTGGCGCACAACGTGCGTATGTGCATATGTTGAGATAAATCCGGTGCACTTGTGCCATGCACAACGTGTGTTACTCTTCATTACTCGTGTCGGACGTTTAGAATCTATCTTAGCTTTATAAATTCACTAAACGCGTATGAATATTATTTATATATATTATTTAGCCCAAATTATTTCATAATATTTAAAATATTTGCATTTATCTTTATCTAAGGGATGGAATCTTTATTTAATTGTAAATCATCAACGAAAATTGAGATATAATAATACGATGTCAAAAATACCTCACGCGATTATAATTATGTTTAAAAAACTGCACGAGTAATGTACACTGCCGGTCAAAAATCTTTGGATACCATGCATACTTACGGTACAAGGATAAAAACGTTTAAGATAAACATGAATATTCGATCAAAACCAAAGAAAATATTATATTTATCTATAAAGTATAAGAAACAAAACAAAACATCATTTGAACCCTTACGATTAGAAAAAGTCAAACCTTCTTTTCATCAAAAAAGCCACCTTTAACCCTTAACACATTTTTGACTACTCTAGGCATCCTGTTGATTAGATATTGCAAAATAATTAGCTCTAATTGCTTCCAAGAGGCTTCTAATATATTCCAGAGGCTTTCTTGAGAGGTTGGACACTGGTTCCTCACTTTACGGTCAAGTTCTTCCTATAGAAGTTCGATTGGGTTTATATCAAGCGATTGTGGTGGCCATTCCATTAATTTTAGTATATTCTTTTCTTTTTTCTTCATCAGGAAATTCTTGCAAAGCTTTGAAGTGAGTTTCGAGTCATTATCTTGCTGCATAATGAATCTCCGGCCGATCAGTTTTTTTCCTACAGGAACTGCGTGATGAACAAGGATTTTGTGGTATCCTTTCTGATCGAGATTTCCAATCTTTTATAGTCCAATTCTTGTGTTTCTGCGCCCATTGCAATCTTTTCTTTTTATTTACTGGACGAAGAAGTGGTTTCTGTACAGCAACTCTAGCAAAGAGACCAGCTGATCTAAGCCTCCTTTTGATAGTTGCTACAGATATCTGCTTGTCATGGCCTAAGTTGAAATCTACTTGAATTAGGAGCATTTCGCCGTCTATCTCGTTTGGAGAGCAGTACGATGGACTTATCTTTAGCTTTTGTAGTCACCCGTGGTCGATCTTGTTGGTTCTAATTTCACGAAAACGCTTGATGATGTATGCAACAGTGGACCTGGGGATCTTCAGTTTTGAGACAATGTTACGAATAGAAAGACCATCATTGTTGTAGTATGCATTAGTGGCCCTCGTCTGTCGGTCCACATTTGTTTGCAATCGCGGAGCTATCTCTTATAAAAATTCACACAAACATTTTTTTTTCAATTCAATAAAAAATAAAAACTTGTATTAATACTAGAGTACCACATACCTTGTTATCAAAGCCTCTCTCAACTTTCTACAATTGTTTTCACGTTACGATGACATAAAAGAAACATAACGGAAATATTTCCAAACACACGGACAAAGATACAGCGCCAACCGGAATGGAAATTGAAATCACTGTTGTCAACTAAATGCTTATTTTTAGAAGATTACAAAGGTTTTATTTTTTTCCAAGGGTTCGTAAGAGTCAAATGATAATGTTTTGTTTTGTTTCTTATACTTTATAAATAAATATAATGTTTTCTTTGATTTTGATCGAATATTTATGTTTGTCTTAAACATTTTTATCCTTATAATAAGTATGTATAGTATCCAAAGATTTTTGACCGACAGTGTATACTGAAAAAAAAAAAGATTGACTGCTGTAGCAAATTAAATGACAAAATATGGCATAGCATTTTTAATTGGCTGCAATAGCCAATTTTTGTTTGCTGCAGCCAATTTTTGGTTGTATTAGCTTATCCGCAATGTCAGTATAGGATTTCGATTAGCTAACGCAACCAAAAATTGGCTGCTGCAACCAATTAAAAATGCTATGCCATATTTTACCATCTAATTTGCTGCAGCAGTCAATCTTTTCTTTCAGTGATTATAGAAATAAGCGTGCAAATGAACACGGAAAGAACGATTTTGCTAAAATAATTTAGCTAGATGGACTGGAAACAATTAACTAAATTTTAATAAATATTTGTTTAAACAGTGGATACTAATTAAACATTTACTTATAGTAAATAAATATTTATTCAATGAAAAAGATATTTAAATCAAATTAATGGTTTTTATACCAAATAAATATATATCTTACATTTAGTAACTATCTAGTTCGTACTATTTAAACAAATATTTGTTAAAATTATTTCAGTATACGGATCCGAAAATACTTTTATTAGACCAAATAATTACAAAAAATTTTAACATATATAATTATATTTTACATTATTTTGATAGTCTAACCAAAATTATTTTCAAATTTATATCTAAATTTTTAAATATTTAAGCAAAAGCGTCTTTTTCATGAATGAACAGACAGAACGAATGAACGTTTCTCCTACTACTCCACAATCGCTGTCACAATCGATTTCGTACGAAGTCGACGTGCACTCGATGTACTATTCCCCATTGGAATTGCGGAGGAATCCTAAGATTACAGATCAAAACTATGAGAGGTATCATGGGACCACGAAGGCGCGAAAGTCTCAGTCCGGGAGCGTCTCGAAAAACATTGTGTCTCCCGCCTCGCGTTTCATTCGTGTACGCGATGCGCAAAACATTCACGCTACCGCTTTCATCGATTCGTATCTTTACGACCGCGCCAACTCACTCGCACCCGACAGTTTGCTTATCGTTAGACGGCATTTACGTCCGTGCAGTAACCACGCGTACCGTCGCGTTGCGGCTTCTCGGTCAAGGATCCGTGATTTATCGCCACGCGAAGAAAGTATACCTCGCTGTTTCTCTTCCCTTCTCGACAATCTCGCACGCTTCCCGAATCGCGGATTTTACGTATGCGCCACGCTACACTTGCTTCCTTACAACGTACGTGCAATTCTCGCAGTTCCCGCGTGTACGAGCTTCCTCGACAATGTTACGTGAGATGTACACGATAGCGGCCGAACGGTTGATATCGAGCGACGTACCGCTATACTTCCGCTTCCAAAATCAATCCAATTTATTCGGTATTCATCATATACTGACGATACTCTATTCTCTCTCTTTCTCTCTCTCTCGTGGTGTAATCGGTGTCTATACTTGTGCGGCCTGTCAATCGCCAACGCTGACATTAATATGTGACTTACTGATCGTTATGCCACGACTAGAAATACCTCGTAATAGTAAACGAGTGGCACGTGAGACTCGGCGACAGATCGCAATTTGTACTCGGAAAACAAGTCTCGACGACGTACCTATACGGGAATATATACAGGGTGTTTCCAAATTAAATGGCAAAACTTCGGGAGCGTGTAGAGGAGTAAAAAACTAAGAAAAAAAGTCCTATAGACATATGCTCGTTTTTGCTCCGTTTCAGAGAAATCGAAAAAAAATGTTTACATTTCTTGCCATATCTAGCACCGACATATTTGATTACATTTTCCACTTTCTGTTATGAATTTGTCAGTCGCTCTTTGAAAGCCTTTAACAGTAGATGAATTTTGTCTTTTGCAATATGCCGCGTACGTATTCTAATAGTGAATATGCTGATATGGTTTTTGTATACGGTTTCTGCAACGGTAATGCTTTAAAGGCGGTGCGAGAATATGCACGACGATTTCCAAACAGAAGAGTGCCAAACCGAAGAGTGTTTATGTTGACATTTAATAGATTGCGAGAGACTGGAACATTTTCAATTCGACAAGAAAACAACCGATTTCAAGCAGCGTTACGAAGAGATTTGCAGGCAGGGAA
>NW_017257753.1:3465284-3487875 GCF_001594055.1 Mycetomoellerius zeteki
AAAGTTTATAAATAAAATAATTAAAATAATAAATTAAATATATTTTTTTCTTTTTTCGTGATTTCCTGCGAAACAAAGCAAAAAGGAGCATATGTCTATAGGACTTTTTTTCTTAGTTTTTTACTCCTCTACACGCTCCCGAAGTTTTGCCATTTAATTTGGAAACACCCTGTATATACATATTCTAAGTATTTATTTATGAGACGTGAATAAGTGATGCGAACTGGGCGGTGTGAAACAGAGTATTTATAAGGTTATCATATCCGTCGATATTCCTGTTCGCATTTTCATACATAGAATATTTAACATATAATTATCATTTAATTTAGCGAATTAAGCACGTTTTTCGTATTAAATAATTCTTGAAATGATGAAACATTTAAAGCCCGCTAATTAAGTTCTAATATAACGCAATAATTCAAAAATTCGAGAAATGTGATATGTTAATGTAGAAATGCAGCTTATTTAAAAAAAGAAAGAAACATCACAGAGACGTGGTCACATTATTTACCTATAGTCGCGCTATTCGTATAAATTACTGTACCGCGACAACAGGAGATGTATGCAGCGTGACGGATATTAAAATTGCGAATATTTTATTCAAGATCCAATATTTAATTATTAAAATGAAACCGGGAGAAATCTTCTTTATCTCCGCCGAGAGCGTATCGATTTCGGCGCGTCTAGCGCCGACTTTTTCGACAATATTTAGTGCGTCGCGTTTTGATGCGTTGCAGATGCAGAATGATGCGCGTTTATTCCGCTCGACTGCCGTTTTATTTTCTGGCTGTGCAGACAGCCGTGTTTGATCGCCGAAAAATGTGGGGGGAAAAGTCGCGCCCCGTCGAGGGAAAAACACGGACGATCTCGTTGCCTGTTATTGCCATGAAAAATTGCGAACTTGAGATCTGCAGATGCATGGGGCTCCCGGCTTATACTTATTATTAGCTTGCTACATATATTGTGCTGCATGAAAAACATCAATTTAACAATTTATTAGTTGGAGCGGGGTAATTTTAATAGGTTAACAAACATTTTCGAATGAAAAATGAAAATCGCATAGTGTATTCAATTAAACATACAAAACATACACCGTTGGCTCAATTTTTTATACAAAATTTATAATTATTTCAAAATTTCTGTGAATCTATCCACATTATTCCGTTTTACCTTATAATCTTTCAGGTATCTATAATTAGCTTTTATTTTTCAAAATAACTTTAAATAATATCTTAAAATATTAATAATGACTCTGTGATTAGAGAGAGTTTATGACATCTTAACCCAGTCATTTAAGGTATTCTTATATCCCAGCGGCGAAAAATATGATATAATTATTATAAAATATTGTTTAATATATTTTTTCTTTTTTAATAACTACTTTTTACGAAAATATGCATTGAAAACTAATAAATTAATTAATCTTAATTTTTTTTTAAAATACTGTCACAATAAACTATATTTACGTGCTTATTCCATAATCCGTTTAATATTTGATTTCTACTTTTTTAAGGAAATTGTGATTAAGTTTATATCCCTAATATTCTCAAATATTAACAAATTGGAAAACAGACAATACACGATATATATTATTAATAATAAAGTGAGATTTTAACTGAGATTAATTGTTTTCGTAAAAAAAATAAATGATTAAGTATTCCAGGATTAGAACTGTATACTGAAGATAATCTTGAATATAATAAGACTATAGATTAACAATTTTTTGCTGCATCTATTGTAATTTTTTAAATTCCGAATTAATTCTTCTAGCGTCACTTTTTCTTTGTAACGAGACCGAATTACATAATAGCACACTTCTCGTTTCTCACTCTTAAAAATTACTGATCGCATTCTCATCTCAGCGTTTCCATTCGGCTCCCGTAAATAATCCGGTAATACCAGCTCACGCTGCAGTCGTCGTATTAACGAACCGCGACAGTTCGCCAAAATGTATAAACAAAATGCAGGACGGGCGGGCGCGTTCGCGCATGGGCGATTGCGTCGCCGGTACGAATTATCCCGAAATGCAAAGAGCGTATAAAATTCGTTGAGCCGTTTAAATCACATTATGTGCCGTCCTCTCCGCATCACTCGCGTTGGCGATCTGCATCCCAGTCCCTCTTCTCTCTCCCCTTCCCCTCTTCATCCTCTCTCTCTCTCCCTCTCCCCCTCCTCCCTCTCTCCCCCCCAACGAATTTTGTCACCTTCGAGGATTTATATGTCCCGACAGGCTGGGACAGGGAACGTATGGAATAATGGGACGTAGCTTCGTCGGTGTAATGACGCGACGGTCCGCGTCGGACGAGGCGGTTTCGACAGAGGGGACACTCAGACAGAGAAAGAGAGGGGGGAGGGGAGGGGGGAGAGAGAAAGAGAGGAAGTGAACGGGATCGGCGCGACGCGAGGGCGGTAATTAAATTAATGATGCAATAATCACGCGCCTCGTGATCGAATAAATAACAGTCTGTATTAATATCGCATCGGAGCGGGGTACATGCGATACATAGGAACGATCATGCGCGTCGAATTGCATTTTCGCCGGTGAGATCGCGCGCCGCGCTCCTGTAAACGACAAATAACAATTACCACCCATGGGCCACGAGCGACGACTCGTGATAACTGTGTTTGGCCATGGTAAACATGTAAACGCCACCGGAAGGTTTATAGTGTTTTTTTCCATTTCGCTCAACGGATGCAAAATTCGCTGCGAGACGAGCACGACGTACTCTCTCCTTTCCTCTCCTTTCTCTCTCTCTCTCTCTCTCTCTCTCTCTCTCTCTCGTTTTCTCTTTTTTTCTCATGAATCTGATCTTGTCGAGCGCTTCGTTTAAACCGAACTATTCCCAATTATTTTTTAATTAGTGTTTTAATAGCTTGTTAAATTTTCGCGAACAATTCGTGGAAATTGTATGTTTACTGTTACTGTGGATGCTACGCATGAAAATATATTTCCCGCTCTTTCATTATTCCGGTTACGGAACGCAAGGTTATAGCATAAATTGTTGTAAAACGTTTTATAGTGATTATTTCATTTGCTAATGCGTTACGTTGAATATATTTATTCATACGTATTTCTTTCGTTTCTCATCGGAGAACGAACGCAACATTTTTCCCCTTTTCGTTTTGCAACGGGGATATGAAATAAACGTTGCGCGAAAAACATTTGTTATTACAGTGGATTTTTCGGGGGTTTAGATCTTGCGTTGTACATGAAAACTATGTTTACGGATCACATAAACAGCCGGCGCGTATTAACAGTATTCGTTTTGTTCATTTCACGCTTTTTTACGCGGACCGGTTTTATCTTGGTTTTCTAATCCATCTTCTGCACATTCAGGAACGACCTCGGAGCGATAAAGGGCGCTTATTTTCCGGATTGTTACAAGTGCACCTTCATCATTCTTTACGTCGACTGTTGGCGGAATAATAAGCTTTTGCCTCGGTTCTTCCGACGCGAGATTTTTTTTGCGACTCACGTCTCCCTCTCCCATCGATTTGCTTTGAACATAATTTTTAACTGAGACGTGTCACGACATCTTTGCAATTATTTCAATTATACTGTGTCTCACCGCGCTATTCATATCGGGATTTTATTCAGCGAAAGACTTTATCGCGACAGCGTACCGCTCCAGTTCTAATGATAATGACAAAACCCATTTTCTTTCCTTTCCAGTCGACTCGATCCTTTTATCCTCCAACTTCTACTTCGAGCATTGCGCCATTATAATTATTCCGCGAGCTTCTTTCTTTCAACCGGGCATTGACGGAATAATTAATAAGCATCACGCTAATTACTCAGCGACAGAGTATTATTAATATTTTCTTCTCACCTTTACGCGGTAATACACTCGCGGTCACCGACCGTAACGATTAATCATTTCACACAGGTACATTTCTGTACGTTTATTTCTGTATCCGCTCCTTTCTTAGGTGACACACGTTTATTTGCAAAAACCTATCACATTCTTACACAATGTCACTTCAGAGTGTCGTGTCTCTAATTAAAAGTACAGCAATCGTATAATGTCGAGGGAACGAAGAGACTTTCCAAGTTCATTATATCTTTACGTCCGTGTTTTTTTTTCTGCGATGCAGCGCGGTATTCTTACTTACAGGGTAAGCGAGGATTCTCGCGGGGCGAAAAATTCGGGCCGGTAAGAGAGAGTCGGTCGATATCGTGGGCGAAGCGCGGTCATCCATGCAGCGACCGGATAACCGGTCGAGTCACTGAAAAATTCCATCTTCCCATCCGGATATCCCGGGAGTCCTATCGGGAATAATCATCGAAAGGGAAGCAAAGAAAATTAGTTTCGATCGCTCGATCCCTAGTTCGGTATCGTCCGCTCTCGACCGACGAATTTCCGGGACGGGATTTACGCGACGGGTTTTATCAACCGCATACTAAAATATTCAATTATGTGCTTCTCCATTTTTTCTCCCTTTTTTTTTTCTTTTACTGCCAGGCTCCACGACCGGATGTAAATGTCGAAAAGTCGCGACGAATATCGCGTCGCGCGTCGGGAGACTTACTGTTAATCCTTTGTTCTCCCCAGTGGGAAAAACACTCGCGAGTTCTCGAGTTTATGCATTATTGCCGTTATAACAGGCTACAACGAGAAGTATTAATTGTATAGAAAATTAATCCCTGAGCTGTGAGAGGCTCGTTCGCTTGTAACGTTTGTGTATTAAAAAGTTTGATAAAGAAATATATTCATATGTATGTAAAATATGTATATATAGTGTTCATAAAAAATATAAATTTATACGTTGGATCATATTTATACACAATGTGTTAATGGGACCAAGTAGATAAAAGAAAGGTTAATATAAATTTTTGTTCACATGGAAAGAACGATTTTATTGATATATCTAAAAATTTAGATCTGTGAAAATAATTTTATCGAATCATCAGAAAAGTTATGTAGAAAATTCAAATATGATGTTTGAGAAGTTTTGACATTCTAGCAACCAGTTTGAGCGTTCTACATAATTATTTTTATATTTTAACGAAATTATTTTCAGATCTATTTCTAATTAAATTTTTAGTCATTAATTTTTTCCGCAAAAATGCTTTTTATTAAAGAGTTATAAAGATTAAAAAATTTATAAACAGAAGTATTCTTATTTGTAATGGTTTAGACAAACTATTAGAAAGAGGGGATCAGCTTTAGGAATATATTCAAAATAATTTTACTACAATTTCTATAATAATACAGTAGGAACATTCAAAGGAATTCGACATTATCATTAATTTGACGAATGGAAATTTGCATTTTTGCTGAAGAAAGAAATTTCAAATAATTATTGTAATTATTTATGAAACATTTATGTACCTATAGATCAAGATATATAAGCAACCGAGAGTTATTTGCTTCTGACTCGGTAATTTTGTTTAACGAATTGTAAGAACAATTCTACTTGCAATCTTTGAACGTTAATAAAACATTTTGATCATATATGGATTTTTTTCAACTAGACTTTATTAATCCTATCTATACACACTGGGATTCCAGAAACCCCAGTGCAATTTACTAAATCGAAATTTTTTCGTGTTTCTAAACTTTTCTTTTTCTTTGAGCTTATGTATCTCAAAGCTCCTTAATTCTATACATTATTTTTATACACTATTTATACATTACTTGTTTCTTAATCAATTCTCCATCAATTGAAAAAACAATTAATTGAAATATATCCATTTTTATGGAAGTTACGTTAACAAATATGGGGTCCCAGGGATCCGAGTGTGTATTAAGGATAGAAAAAAGAGTGTATATAGCTAGGGTTATAATACAGTATAAATTTGGTATCTTTATAAACACTCTGTATAGGTATGCGAATGCGCTAGGAATTGTTGTTCCTCTAATACGTGCCAGCATTGCTAAATTTACGAGCGAAACATCAGTTGTTTTTCATTCTCTCGGTGAATTATGTATCCCCGGTAAATATTTCATTAATACAATTATGTTATATTGGTGCAAATATCATGTACTGAACCATCGTGTGATAGCGTGCGATTATATCCGTTTATATTGTATTATTGTGTAATATTATCAAAGTACTATTTGCTAGATATATAGAGCAATAATAATATGCGAGTACTGCGAATAATCACCATGTATACGTTTGCCTGAGTTATTAACGCTTCATCATTTATAGATTATACATTTTGTTTTACTTCCTGTGTTTAGATTTCCATTGTTTAGAAAAAAGAAAGGAAAAAGGTAAATAGGTTATGAGCGGCATTTCGACATGACGCATGTAGCTGTCTCCATCTCTTTGAAGGTTGCGCATTAGTTTATTATTTTCAATCTGCGGTTCGCTGACTTTCACACGTAATGAACGGTATTTACGAACCGCATCATCATCTAGTTTCCGCTGCGCCATGGACCGAGCCGTTTTGGTCTGTTTATCGAAATCTGCAGCCTTTCGCGAAATTGCGTTTAAATAACAGTCAATACTGATCGGTGAAATGATTTGTTGTTTGCACATTTTCACAAGATATTGGCTCATTACTCTAATAAGGCCGACTAGATTGTTATCATGCGCTTTATCGATACTCAATCCGGTTTAGACGATCACACGCACACGCAAGGAGCACACAAGGATACATTCCAATTACGTCGATCAATTTCACTTATCCATTTGAAAAATCACCAGCCTTTACTTTCTTCGGCTCGTTACTTTACTCTTCCTTTCAACGTAGCAAATAGTCATTACACTCTTATTCTTAATTAAACGGATGATAGTTTCTGCTATCGTTTTGTGGAACAACAGTTTCTAAGCGATAGCTTTATCAGAAAAACGCAAACAATTAGAGACTCGCACGATAGCTGACTGCATGATAAATGAACTTGGCATCGACATGTATCAACGTTCTGACTGTGATTAAAGACTGAGATCTCGTTTTTCAAGTTTTACGATTTTAAAGTTGCACAATTTATTCTTACTAAGAATATTATTCCTACTGACAGTAATTTTAAAAAATAATAGTATCAAGGCACAAACTTATATTTTATTCTTTAAAATATTTTAAAATCTTTAAAAAATAAAAATTAACTTTTGTTTAATCGTCACACAGCATTTTTACAGTAATTCAATCGTGATTACTAAGAATAATTCTAAAAATAATAATATTAAGAATTAGGACACATTTATATTTTATGTTTTAAAATATTTTAAAAATGAAACATGATTTTTTGTTCGATTCTTTCACGTTTTTATAGTTTTTATAGTGTCGTGAATACTAAGAGCAATTCTAAAAATGAAAGTACTAAAAATTAGCACAAATTCAAATTTTATATTTAAAAATATAATATTTTAGAAGGTTTAAAAAATGATAAATGTTTTTTTGTTTGACGGCGTCGTTTTTATAGTAATTTGTGATAGTGCAAAAATCTCGCGACAATGTATGATAAATGAATAATGAAAAAAGTTTCATTTATTAATTCCTGCACTTTAATAACGTACACGTTTCGAAGGTAATCAGCAAATTAAGATCTGTTTACTCACCGCCAATGACAATGAAATCGTATTGGTACTCAGGTGGAATTTTCGGCTGTACACGCTCGCACGTTTGAGACACCTTCTCTTGGGATCGTATAAGCATATCCAATATCGTCATAAATATCAAATATTGTGATCCCGGACAACCTTGGGCAAGACTCGGTCCTGATATCGGGCATTTTGGACCGACTGACACATTAAACGATGACATTCTGCGAACAATGATTATTATTAGAGTGTCTGCAGTTGAAGGATAATTGTATTATTAAATGGAACGAACGAGTTTGCTGAAGCATCTAAATAAAGTTTAGCTGGATGTAGATCTAAAAGTAATTTTGTTGAACCATCAAAATAATTTCGTAGGAATCTCAAACATGATAAGCAGTGCTGCAAAACTTTTGACATGCTAGCTTGAGGATTCTACGTATTTATTTGATATGATGATCCAACAAAATTATTTTCAAATCTGTACCTAGCTAAAATTTTAGATGCTTCAGCAAAATCGTATTTCATAACATGACTCGCTCCACAAAAAGGATTATTTTGCTATTGGTTTTATTAATTGATATTAATTTGGAATATATCAGTAAACAATAGTGCCAGTCAGAGTCAACGCGTATAAATTTTATTAGTATAATACAGAAAATTATAGATGTTTCAATTCAATGTTTCTGATCCTTCTCAGTATATTAAAAGAATTAAAATAAAAAAAAGTTCTCTTAATACCGAATATATTATAGTTGTCATGTAAAATGCAACATTAAGAGAAAATAATCTGCGACGAGAAGTGGTATTATGCAAGATATTTTTTTACAAGATGTGTACTGTTAGATGTTTTAAATTTAAGTAACATGTAACGGAAACTTGTAGTCATGAAGATAACTCAAAAGTAATAAATGATTTAACTGAACATTAAGTTACAGTAGTCTTAAATGTAATGAACATATGCATTAAATTGCATGCAAACCAATATAAAATTTTATGAAAAGTATTTTAAATTTAATGTAATGTCATGAAATTAAATTCATGTAACGGAAGCTTGTGTAATTTAAAAGTACATTAAATTTTATAATATTTTTAACAGCATTGTCCAAATATATATTAATTGAATTTCCAAATTAACAGAGAATATAAATAAATTAAAAATAATGTACAATTTTGATGAGAATAATGAAATAATTCTGACTTACATGACAAGTGCCTAGGTAAATCAATTATTCACGTAACAGATCGAACGCTCAAGCACATGTGAAAGTTATGATCAAACCGAGGCATATATAAACACCTCAAAAGACAACAAAAGAGGAAAGCATTATGTCTTTGTCTAAATAAATTTAAATATAGTAGGTCAAGAGATCCGTTTTATTTTTAGTATTCAAATCGTTAACTTGTTTCTTTATAAAGAAACAAATTTGGTCGGAATATATGTAGCGAAATGCAGAAATGTCTCTATCATGATTGCTGTTATATATGTTATTTGTCACGTTTATCCCCCGTCATGTATATCTGTCGATTGTAAAAAGAGACGACGGCGAGAGTGTGATCGTAAATTGATTGCGATATTTGGTACACTTAACAGATCAATGGAAGTGCAATAACGCGAAACCACGTAAAGCCACGATTTACGCGTCGCATGACGGCACGTGAGCCCGCAATTCCAACTATCGTACAAAATCATATTTAATTGGCGTTTACTAGCTGCCTGTCACTACGACATTTCGCACGATTTCTAGTTTTGTTTTTTCAGAGGGAGTTAATGTTCGTATCTGTTGCAAGCGAATCGGAGTCAGGGACTTTTATCGAAACTGTCGTGTAAACTCACTTCCCCGCAGAGGAACTTGGCGCGAAGGAAACACCTGTCAAGTGAAAACCCATATACCTCGTTTAATTCTAAACGAGGAATCTGTCGTTTTAATGTACAATATATTACTTAATATTTCGCGTTCGAATTTAAGGCCCATCGATTATTCATTTCTTGTTTTTAGACGAGCAATCTATGTCGCGATATTAATTACCATAAGCCGTCGTCCGCGGCGACACGCACGCAGCGGAGGAACACGGCGTTTAACATAAATAAATATTCCCTTTAATTAACGGGAAGAGTTAATAGCATTGTAATTAACCGAGCGTGTTAATTAATTCATCCCTAATTAACACTACTGCCTTTCTGTACCATTACGCGCGTGCATTAGCGCCCGGAGGAACGAAATACGGGGCCACAAAGAGTCATCGCGATCTAAGCGCAATGATTATCGCGATCAATTTACGTAATTCGTCGTTCATGCGCCGTACGAAAATCACATATTACTCCTTCCGCCGATGCGGGGGAGCACCTCCGTGAAAATCGTGCCGATGTTAATTAACATGCGCTAATTTCGTAACGTCGAAACCCCCTCGGGTCACGTGAATCACGAATGACACGAATGGGATCGCGTTTTATGTCCACCATTTATAATGTACACACATCAAACTGTTGAACATGAATATGGCGAATGCGCGTATGATTTATTGCAACCGAGCTACAACACGAGATTGTGTAAAAAAGAGAGGGGGGTAAAAAAAGAGGAAAAACATGAGGGCCCGCGGTGAGCGCAGACACAAATCGATAAGCTCCCCCGTACTCTGAAACCTTTTTCTGCGAGAGCGGGATGAGTTCTCGAGCGTTAACAATCATACAATTTAGATATCGCGATAACGCAGGTGTTGCCGAGGGGGATTAAAATGGCAAATTGGGATCAGTGAGAAGAAGTCAGGAAAAAAAAATAACGCGGATTAACTCTGAGTTGTGAAACATTTCACAAAAAAAAAAGAAAATGATACTAACGTTACACTGGCTAGGGAGCACAGCTTTTCTCTTGATGAATCTTTTGTCGATGCACTCCGATACACACGTGACCCGGGAAAAGCTCACACGTGCAACGCGCGGCTTTGATGCAGCAAACGGGCAAAGTGTAACTGTAAGACCTCTCACTGTAGAACCGCTACTTTATAATTCATCTCCCACTCTGTCAGTCCGATTTCCCGCCGAAGGCACTCACCATAGATCACGTCAATGAATCCGCGCGATCGTAAAGGAAAGGAAAAGTCCCGTGTAATTTTTGTTTTTATCTGGAAGAGAGGTATGTCTCGGTAATAAATGACAGACGATCGATAATACGTGACGGCACTTTCAAAGTTTTGCACGAAGAAATATGATGCGTAATACAACTCAAAGTCTAACAATGTAACGATGATGCGATTTTGGAAATTCCAGCGATGCAGTTTCAGAAATTGAGAAAATTGATATCGGTATAAATTTGAAATTGTTCGTCCTTTTATTATCTCTTTAAAATTGTGTAAACAGAGATCGAAGTTTCAAATTATAAATATTGGAGAAATGAATCTAAAATAAAGTCTTTATGATAAAAATTCTCATCTCTTAGATATTTTCATATCGAAGTTTATATGCTGTAAGCAATATTAAGTATTACAATCGATGAATAAAAATGAGGTATAATGATAAATGAAATAATATAAACGCGAAGATTGATTATCTACTTATAAAGTAAATCGTTTCTCGTTTCATTAAATGCGATTTTATCTTGAATGAATGAAATGTACGTTTTTTGCTGCAGTTTGGTTGTTATTTCAATACGACGAACTCAGTGGAATAATTCAATCTTCACGTTAGAATTCTGCATTGTGCATAAAATATTTGTAGTAATATGCGAAACTGCGAGTCTCATCGTAAAATATAGTGTGTCCGCGCAATCGCCTAAACATGATAACATCGATAATAGGAACGGGACATATAAAATTTATAATTAATGTGTATCCATGAATCTCAATCAATTCAGTATCTAGATATCATTGAATCGAACGGTAATCGTGAAAGTCACGGACTCATTTTATGTAGGTAATTGTAAAAACTTGGTTCAATCACGTATTAAATGCATAATAAATGATACCAAAAAATAACCATATCTAATCAATCGATTATGTGGTTGAATTGCTTAGTTTCAAAGTAAGCAACATAATGTGAATATTACTTTGAAACTAAGCAATTTAATACAGATATAGATTGATTAGATGTGGTTATTTTTTTTACATTATTTTTTTGTGTTGTAACGGTATCTACAACTGTGTTTAGCATTCAAGTTTATCATCACGTTATTTGAACTCGAATACCTACTGCAAAAACGCAAGACTGCAGGATTCGTTCTCGCGCTTCGACTTTGACTGTGCGTTTTTTACTAACTCAGCTAGTTACACTGAGAAAGTTGTTGATTTAAAAAATATTAGTTGATTCCACTGTGGCGGTTACGGGCTGCCAAGTAAATATTTATTAATTCAAACAAATAACTGTTTTAAAAATTAAGATTTTGTTAACATAACTCATGTATATCTAAATATATAAATACTTGAACTAAAGAATTACACTGTTAAATCTATAGTGTTAAATTTAACTTAACGTGAGTCTCCTACTTAATCATATCGTTATTTTATACTAAAACAATGGTTATATTTGATACTATACAGTGTCAATTTGATATTATATAGTGTTAAATTGACAGGATATAGTCAAATTTAACTATCGTTTTGGTAAAAAATAATGATATATTTAGTAGGAGTAGTGGCGACTCACGTTAAGTTAAATTTGACACTATAGATTTAACAGTGTAGTACGAACTAAACGCATTTAGTCAAATTAATAATTTTTCTTCTCAATGTAATAGATATCATATACGGTCCGATTGAGAGCTTAGAATCCCACCGAATTCTACAGTAAAGACGGCTATGAAACCACCTAATTGCGGAAGACGGAGAGAAAGTAATTAACTGTGTCGGACGAACCTATGTCCGACGACATAAACTATAACGTCATCATTAAGTTACGCGCCATCGGAGTCATCCGAGCATTAGTTGTTACGCATAATCGAAAGTTATGTGTTGTGCTGTAACTTTCGATCTGTGAAATTAATACATTTTATTAAAACAAAAAAAATAATAACAGGTCCAGTAGCATTTTTTTCATAGTTCTACAGTTCCTCATAAAAAAATGTTCTGTATATTTTTTATAATAAAAAACTAAAATTATATATTTATATTAATGAGATAATTTGCAATGGCTGTGATTCCTTAAATTACTTAATCGCAATTGCTATTTACGCTGAAGTCTCTCGTCGCTCGTTATCACTTATGATAACTTTCAATATACGTTTGTATGCACAAAATCAGCGAATGACAAATAACAATACGAGATATTATCTGACGGAATGATAGAAGAATTTAATCTATAAACAATTATAAAATTTAATCTGTAGATAAGAATGCAAAAAGACACTGTATGTGAGAAATAGAATTATAAAAATAAAAAATAGGATATATATAAAGCAAATAGAGTATTATTTTACATTCATTGTTTTTCTCTCTTTCTCAGTTAATAACAATATGACATCATATATGATAAAAAATATAAAATTTTTAAAGTAAAATAAATACATCTTGACTTTTTTATTTCATTAATATCACACGATGGTTTATTTTGTTGTGTATTGTTATATTTTTAGTATTTCTAAAAGTTTGAAAATATGTTTTACAAAGTTTTTCGATTATATTACGATACTGTCATGTTTCGTTGCGCTTAAGGTATTAATTTCGATTGTATTGTAAAAGTTTCAGTTATGTTTATACTGTGACACATTACTGATAAAATATTTAAACATGCAGTAGCTGTTATCAGTGCTGCTTACAACGTATTTTTAATCTCATTTCTAATAATAACAATCACATAGGACGCGAAGGTGCTTGCCTTTCTGTCATAACGCATTAATGTAACGTTAAATCAACGTTACATCCTCACAGACGTGCTCACGCGCGCGATCGTAAATCATAATTCTATAATTTTAACTCAGCGGTGTAATAAATAAGGAACATATTATTTACGTACATCGCGCTCATTTATTCACGCAGTCACGGAGCGTGAAGCGCCCGGTGTCAGCGAAATGCGGAACAGCGTATGTACTTCTTTGTACACGCAATTGAGGCATAACGCGCGTCTGAATGATGACCCTTAAGCACGCATACGTGCGACACATTCTCTCGTGAATCACATTTTTTTTTCAACCCATGAAATCGTTTGCGTAATTAATGATCAACCCTTGATATCGCGGATAGCTCGATAAAAAGCGGGGAAGAGGGCTAATCGAAATTTTCCAATTAAATAACAGAGTAAGTGAGCTTTTATGTCTTTGAAATGGCGCAAAAAAAGACGAACGTTACATATGATACATTAAATATGCATAGAGCGCGAGGCGATTGTCGCATTGCGACTGAATAAATCACAGATATCTATTTTCTGATCTGAATATTAATACATGTACACACACAAATACACATGTGCGTTTGCTTTTACACCAGATTTTGGAAACTCTCGAAGATCACGTTATATCTGTGCAGTATCTAAGTTGTTTAAAAAAATAATTGCAAGTATGTATAATCGATAATTATTCTGTATAATTGCTCTGTACACTGTTAAATCTATAGTGTCAAATTTAACTTAACGTGAGTCGCCACTGCTCCTACTCAATCGTATCGTTATTTTAGACTAAAACAATGGCTATAGTTAATATTATACTATACAGTGTCAAATTTAACATGTAATATTTAGTAGGAGCAGTGGCGACGCACGTTAGATTAAATTTGACACATAGATTTAACAGTGTATGATTTATATTCTGTCAAAAAAATCTTGGAACGTTATGTATGATATGACATTTTTTGAATTAATTATACTTCGAGTAATTTACGATTCATATCCGATTTCAGGATATGACACTATTTATATTTTTACATGTCGTGCATCTTGTTTTTTCGTTCTTCTTTATTACATTATAATTTCTTTTTCATTACCCGTCACCTAAAAATTGTAAATAGAATGCTCATAAAATTATAAAAAGGGTTTCTAAAATAGGGAGGTTTTATTCGACGGCGACAAAAAAATTTTACTTTCTTTAGGAGTGTATACTACGGAATCATAATATTCGGGACGCTAATGGTGTTAAGAATATTTAATAGTACTTTATTTTGCACACCGTTTTTTATTCTTGGAACACAATAGATACGTTTATATAATCACATAAATAGATAATTTAGTAACACGTGTAGCCACGTTTATGTGTTGCAAGATATTCATTTTTAGCTGTGTGATACTCTAATTACTATTGTAAAATGTTTTTCGGTGTTCCAATAATACTATTGAAACAAATGCTTACGTAGATGTGCATGATACCTCGTAAGTGCTCGAGGCCAACTTAATTAAACAAGAACTCTTGTGTTAGCAATTAACATTACTGAAACATCAAATAACATTGAAGAAATATTTAAGGAACAGATGAATTTTACATTAAACATACAAGATGTTATCCCAGATAAAACTTAAGAGTTTTTAATTAAAAATATTTCTTTCTTATAACATCTGTGTCAATTCATTTGTGCTTGCCATGACTAAGCATGGCCATGAGTCCCATATGTCTTTCTAGATTCGATTATGCATTTAAATGGAAATTATTAACGCAAACATTGAATTATCATCGCATTCGGGACAAGATTATTTTCGCCGGAATGTAATATGCGCGTTAATTTCGCACGTGTTCGCCACCGCATTATTTCGCGAAATAACGCGCCGGGGCGCGTTCGACGTACGTATATTAATGGAATCGCGGTAATCCGTATAGTTTACGAAATGGCGGCGCCCCACGGGCATCCACTGCTTTAACACACCATGTCAATTTAACGCGAAACAATTCGATCTTCGCGGACGAATTATTAACGCGGTGCCATCGCGCGAAAAGTCGCGTCGATAAAGCGCGCGAAACGACATTCCCTCATCTCTCTCGTGGCAGGTAATCACGATACAATAATATAATTGTATGCGTGTATATATAAAAGATAACGACGTCGTGCACTTAATTACAATTCGCGCGCGCGTGCTTATCGTAATAAATGCGAGCGTGTGAACATCCACCAAACGAATCAACACGCTTTCGTTCGTTTGTACGGCGGAATATGGCCATTACCGAAATTAGCGTTGCCGATACGATTACACGCGGTTATTATTACGTTGATGGTATGAGCGAACGCCGAATGTGTGCGCGTGCGCTCACGATTCTATGCGTTTGATGCATTCGTCGAGATCAAAGGCAAATCGGCGATGCCGGTGTTTCGCGATGCCTCTAATGGGAGAGATCAGCTAGAATTTTATGACGTCGAAAAAACATCGCATTACGCAAACGCCCGAGCGATAACGTTATCGGATTTCTCACAAAAAAATCCATAGATATCAGAGATGCGTTGGATTACAGATGGCAGAATTCATAATTGTCCGAATGCTAAAGCGCTCTGAAAAGTTATGTCCCGGCGATAATATCAAGAGCTGCGGAAAGTTTTCATTTGTCGTCCATCCTTAAGCACATGGAGATGATTCTACGAAGCAATCATAATTAGTCTAATGACCTCGTATTAATTTTGCCAATTTAGAAATACATAAATTACAAGATAAGAATTAAGAACGTAATCAATAATTTAAACAAGATACAATTAAGACTTCTTATAATCGAGTACGATAAAAATGGCTTAGAAGGTGGGACTGTAATGGAACAAGACGAATTTATTTTAATTATATAATTCAAATTAATTTAATTTATTCTAATTTTTCTGAAATATGTACTGCGATATTTTTAATTTTCCTCGCTGAAAATAGTTAAAAAATTAAGCGAAGCATACATCGTAATAATAAATGGTTAACTTCTTTGTAATAAATGTTTTAATGATATGAGATAGAAACATCTCTTGTAGAAATATTAGTGCACGATTTATAACGTAATCTATTTATATATAACGTGATCTATTTCTTTCTACTCCGTTTTTTTTTGTTTTATTGTATAAGAACGTAATCATATTATGGGGTGTAACATAATTTAACACTTAGAAGTAATAAAAAGAAGATAAGTTTATAGAAGCAATTTATTATGTGTTGCGTAATCAGGAATACCTTAAAATTTCCGAGAAAGTATTAATAGCCGTTTGCTCTTTAAAAACAGCGCAGAAACCGCAGCTGGCGCGTAATTATCCGCGTACTCGCGCGATCTCTACCTGCGTGAAATCACTTTCGGAAATTATACGCCTGCCGCGAAGTTGATCTCGGATTTATGCGACTTGTCGGACAATCAACGAGTCGCGAGAGAAAAATCGCCGCGCCTGTCCGAGACAATTCAGCAAGTTTCGTCGAGCAGATCTTTTAATGCGTTCCGTGTCACTGAGCGTGTCGATTAGCTTCACGATCTATCGCGAGGCACGACGGAAGTTCTCGCGATGTTAAATCAACCACTGACGAATCCACGGTGAAGATCATGGAGTCTCTTTTTTTTTAAATATTTATACAAAATACTACATATATATTTTAAAAATATGTTTTGAATGCTCTTAATTACAATTTTAATTTCAAAAATATTTTTTAATTTAAAAATCTATAGGTATAAAAAATATGTATAAAAATCTCATTATATTATTCCTTTTTATTAATATAATTTTAAATGAAACGTTTTATGAATCATACATTTAAATAACGCTTTTTCAATTTGTTACCAATATTAATTTAAATATTTTATCTTTTTATATTTGATTTAAAAAAAAAATTCGTTTGCGAAGCGCGCCAATGACTTCTATATTTGATAAATTTCTGGATCCTCCATTGAAATTAACCAGATCGGCCAGCTTTTTGTCGTCCTGGACAAACTTTGAGGCGTATTATTTCACGCATTTCTCACGGCGGATCTACGCGAGAATCATATTTAATCGGGGAACTCCGCTACGCTGACGAGCAATGGGACTTCCTTCGGTTTTTTTCGGATTTCTCGCGATCGTTATGAAAATCTCCGATAAAATTCAACGCGTGCACTGACGATGCTCGTGCATTTAATAACTCATTCGCGTGCCATGGTCTCTTTTGAAGGTGCGAGAAGAGTAAATACCACCAGCTTTCATTAACGTCACCGTAATGCGTTAAGTGGAACGGAGTTCCTGATGTCGCTTTTGACAGAATGGTGTTTGAATAAGTCGCACGTGGAGAACGATAACACGCAAATTCCGGAGAGGTTTCAAGAAAATTCTCGTTGCCTCTTAAAATATTTATAGTCGCTGTCGCTTTTATCAAATCTGTTTAAATTCGTCGTAATCCATGTAATTAGAAAATTATCATCCAACTGAGAAACGTTTCTCCCCTCGTTGTGCGAAATATTTTCTTGAAAGGAGAAGATATTTTATTACCGTTCGTGAACTACTTATTTTTTTACAAAATGTAATCTAGAATGACGGTATAAATATATTAGTAGACTTGTTTTAATGTAAATTGTTCCGTGAACAATTATGCAATGTCATGAAAAATTCATATGTAATAAAACACTTCAAGTGTCCACGAGCTTATCTCAGGTCTGAAGTGAAACAATGATGGAAGGACATGCATAAAAATACTGGCGCTTCCGCATGACTCAACTTCATCGTAATTTTCAATTTACCTCGCTGCTGGTTTTCACGGGCAAACTACAGTCTCGCTTTCTATTTTTGCTTCACAGAGCGCGATCCGAGTTCGGCTCGACCGCTCTCGTTAATTCCCTTAGGCACCGACACACGACCTCCAACGGTCTGTGACGGTAATTTCCGCAGCGTCTTGCACCCTCAAGTTTTCTTTCCCGTCCGCACAAGCCACGGATCTAATCAGGCTGGACGGCCTCTCTTTAAGACGCTGTCCAAACCAGCAGACGGCACCGAGTACTCCGTCGAAAAAGCGGCTCGCGTTTTTTGCAAGCAATTTAAGAGTTTCCGTGAATTGGTGTGTGTGTGAATGTACGTTCGTTTATCTTAATTCTAAGACGAGTCGAGTAAAAAAGGCTCTCTTTTATTTCCACGTTTTGTTTAGCGTCACAGGAGTGCCGTCTTCCTCGTTAACGCCGAGGTGTCTTTTGAATTCATTTTCCCCCCAAGGCGTTGTTTGCGCAATCCGTTTCATTTTTATACACGGTATTTTTTTTCCTTATTGTCTTTTTTCTTGACCGGTACACGTGACGGTTTTTACGCGAAGGCGTTACACGCGAATCGGATGCTCGAAGAAACTCGTATGTGATCGAGCAATTCCGACAGAATCGATAATCATCTCCACCCGGAACAAGCCGATGACGCGGCGGCGGCGTCGCGTCGAAGCTCGCTGCAAAATTTCCCGTCGTAAAAGCAACGAAGAATGGGTCGTGATTTTATAAAACGCGTGTTACGTGGGCAATGATGCTATCCTCACGATGACAAAACACATATTACAGCGGCAAAATAAAGCCCGAACCGCGTTCGTTAAGTGAACGATTGTTCGTCGTTAACAAGATAAAAAAAATGAGATTCCGGTTCGTTGAACTCCGTCAAATAAAGTTAAAAGTAAGGGCAAATATTACATCCTATCCTTACTCTGCCCTATCTGCCTTTCCGTTGGTTATATCGGTAGAAAATCATTATCTGTGAAATAAAACGAGTGTAGATGCGAGACCGATTGTCAGAACGTGTTTTTTTACGCTCGTCACTTTTTTTCTTCTTTTCGTACATCACGAACGAAGCGGATATCGACTGCATATCTATTATCTGCCTTCGAGTTTCTGTCGGCAATAAATACGACGATTGATAATTATCGTTGTTTCTTTTTTTTTTCGCTATTGTTTTTATGTTCGCTTAGGATTTTTACGCAATTATTATGTGCGATCATCATTTGCGAACGAAGAATTGTTTTACTATTTAAACATACATATCGCACAGTGAGGTATTGTATTTGTGTGGAAAAGTTGGCTAAAAGTCAATTTTCTAAAAGTAATTTTTATTATGTATAAATATCTGAGACAATTATCTGCAAAATAATAGGCTAATATGCTTTTTTTGCTTACTGATGCAATATTATGTTTATTTCATTTAGTAAGTTACTTTCACATATATATTTTTAATTAAAATTAATAAATTTTTAATTAATTAATTTTTAAATTTCCTTTTTCTATTTTATTTTATGAAAAATTTATATGAAATTTTTATGACAAGTACATTTGGTATATATATAATTAGCAGCATATTTTAAACTATAAAATAATTTGACCAACTTTTTTGATATAAGTGCCCCACATCGCGCGATTTACAATACATTTATCATCGTGGTGATACAAAGAGAAACAAAGAACGAGCGGAGGAGAATCGGGCGCTAAGTAAAACGGATGATGGGATATTAGCGCGTACAAGTAATGCATATATTAACGAAGTTCTTATCCTTTCCGAGCGTTCGTTTGTTTCTCCACCCCTCTGAAGTCTAAAACTTCCCTTGGGGGATATGAGTAAACACTCCGAAGAACTTACGAGAAGAGCAAGAGAGAGAGAGAGAGAACGAGTGAGAGGAGGGGAGAGAAAGAGAAAGAGAGAATGCGGGAATTACTATCCGGAACTGCAAAGAGAGTCGTCAGTGCAGTAATCAACGGCGTAAAATGCTTGAATGCCATACAGCTTTCTTAAAGAAAAAGAGCAATAGAGTATTAATCCACATCTTTGTGTAATTCCTGCCCATTAATATTATTACTTTCGCATAATATTATTTCTAATCTCTCTGTGTCAAAAAAATGGGATATTACATTCCACGTTGGATACCTACTTTTCTAAATATATCAAGCTAATTTTTTATTTATAATTGCAGAGAATAATTGCCTTCTGTAATTAAATCAAATAATAGGTATTTTAAGTAATTGAGTTGAGATATTGTTCGACTTTTATATAAGTGATACTTGATACATATACAGTGGACTTGCTAAATGTTCATATTCTTCGCAGTTATATTTAATTCAGTATGGGCGGTAATTTGATTGAATGAATGAATAGAGAATATCTGTATTTAATAATTATATAGATTCTCTCTGCATAGATTTAACATTATGTGAGATAAAAGCATTTAGCTGTTCAATTTATAAGGGATTCATCTAAATGGAACGCATTACACCATAATTGTGCACGAAATCTCGTCGCCAATATACTATCACAAAATGCACCGGAAATCGATATCAAGGTACTTTTAATAATCAACATCTCGTTACTTAGAAAAAGAATTTATCCAAGTATTTTTTTTTAATATTATAGTCGTCTGATACGAAAAATTCAATTTTTTAAATAAATAGATGAAAGGTGAAAAATATATTGATAATTATATGTCTGTAACTAAGTAATTAGGATTGAATATTTTAAATAATATAGAAGATATGAAAATGATGACGCTACTTGCATTATTAATTTGAGAAACGCAAATAGCGCTATTTTTTTGAATATATGAATAGAATACGGAAATGAGGTCGAATTAATTATCCTAAAACGCGTACCTAATGAATATCGATAAGAATTTGAAGATTCTTTGGACGAACATGTTGCATATAATGATCGCTGCTGATAAAAATGATTTCGCTAATTACGATGGAATGGATTCCCTCGGATTTAGAGACAGAATAATAACGGTAAAAAGTATACGATCTTTTCGTGACTTATTAATAAAATGCTATATTGCATCTTCCTTTATTAACTCGTCCCATTACATTAATGGTATTCTACCATAAATAGTTCACATATGTCATGCATGTCAATTAGTGAGACGCGGTAGCATTTTGCATCATCTGTGCTTCTATTTATATCACTATTGTGTATCGTTGTTTCTCTACAATGTCAAGTAATGCCACAATTTCCTGCTGCAAGAACGTATTTAAAGAGCATTGTTGCAAGCTGATGCATTGTTGCAAGCGATTATTAGTTATGCTTGGCACACTTTTCGTCCTTGCTCGCGTGATACACTTGTTAATTAACTTATGTACACAATTTCATGGTAGTTAGACACCGGAGAATACTGCCAGAATTTCTCCGGGTAGCCTCGATCTCTCGGCATGATTAAAGTACTATTCGCGCGATCGACATTGTCATTAACGAATAAAATAATGACTGACAAAACGCAAACTAAATAGAATTGATAATTAAGCCGAAAGTTAACAATGCAATAATTATCGACTTTGTCACATTGACGCAGGTGTTCTGATGTTACATAAGCACGCACGTGCCGAAGCGTTTGAAATTATTGTACAACGGCACGCCAACACTGCTTTGTCAAGTCTCCTGCATTTCGAAAAAATCCTTATTGTTTTACTTTTAATGAGTGACTAACTTATCGGTCGTGCTTAAAGATTGTAACTGGATTATATTACTAATTATTAACGCGGACAATGTGTTGCTTGTAAATGAGTACATGAATACATGAATGTATGAATGCATGAATTTATTTCAGCTGTTCTCTCAATGTAGTTCACTTAGATGAATCAAATTTCCGTTTCTCTCTCTCTCTCTCTCTCTCTCTCTCTCTCCGTCTATGATCCGCACAGGGCATCACGCCCAGCTCGTATTTTCCAGGACAGTCGTTCTCCATGCACCTGCACGTTATGAGCGTTAAGGCGAGCCCGTCGTTATGGGGCAGCCTGTACAAATAGCCCTCCCTTCCTCCCTGTCTTTCTTTCCATTTTTTTTTACACCCCGCTTCACCCCATTTTTTACTGAGGCCGCATAACTCAGCGTGTGCGACGCGCCGCTAATATCCATCGGTTTTATACACGCGTCGCTCACCTTTAGTGCTCGGTCAGGAAAAATGGCTGTGTCGCGTAAAAAAAGTATATCGCTGCCGTTAAATCCGCGACCCTGTTTATTGGTTAATATACACCAGCGTTCTATGACGTGAGAAAGTATAATACCTTCCATCAATGTTCGCTCGCGAAATAACTCTCCCGTTTATCTCGACTCCGGCGATTTCGTTTTACATATTTATATACGTTGCAGCCGTTGTGGATGTATGATTTTAAATAGTTAATTAAATAACGAGCAAAGTGTCATTAACGTCCGACGTTAATGAGTGACCGCGTGTCACTGCTCTTATCGGCTTCCTAGTTTTTCGTCAACAACGTGAAAGAGGCCTAATGAAAGAGGGAATTACGGGCGTAAGAAGCGTGGGACGAAGAACACG
>NW_017257753.1:3487966-3513939 GCF_001594055.1 Mycetomoellerius zeteki
AAAAAAGAAAAAAAAAGATCTGGAGAAGGCATCCCGCCGCTTGAATACAGTAAATCCCATCTTACGTCGGAAAGAAATAGCGACGCTACGAGCGCGCGACTACGTCGCTGACTCCGACGCGGAAATACACGGGCGTCAAAGGCTTACGAAGAAAGGGCTAAGGGCGCGATGGTACTGGAGACTGCGCGCGGAAAACCAACACCGTTCGACGACGCCGTGGCTCGTACATGTTCTTTTTCAGCACATTTCAGGAGAACGTCGCGTGGTGGCTTCTCTGAATTCACCCGGAGCAGATTACAGTCGATGCTGAAAGCGCAAAGCGCGAGGCGACCTGATAAAAAGAGAGAGGGGGGGGAGGAGAGAATTTCCAAGATCGCCGCTCTACCTCCCTTCAATCCCTTCACCTTTCCTTCTTTTTGTCCGCTGTAACTGTCGTCGCGACGACTGCTGGCGGGAAAAACCGCGGAAGCCACGTCAATACCGGCCGTTTCCGCGTTAACGTGACAACGGAAATTTGATCGCGTACCTTTACTTTTCGTTTCACGAAGTCTTCGCCCACGTTTCGGTAGCTAAATTTAGGAAAGCTAGATGAAAACCTGACCAGAAAATTGACTTCGTAAATTTTTATTAAAAAAATAGTTCACGGAAATTTAAATATCTATAAAAGGTGAATTTTGGAGCTTTCTAATACTTTCAAAAATCAAGATGACAAATATTCTTTGTCACATTTTCTTATAAAATCAGACTTTTTAGCTTCAAATATAGATACGTCTTCGAAATTACCCAATTTTTTGATGCAGTTCCTAGTTCTGTGCAACAACGTTTCTGTAATTTGATCGCATTAATTTAATAAAAACCAATTTTAACTAATGAGAAAACGATTACTACGTTAAAAAAATGGCAATGTAATATTTAAATATTATAAAAGAAAATTATTAAAATAGATTAAAAAATCTAACGGAAAAGATGGTAGAGAGAAATATCGCTAAGTTTATTTCTGTGATTCTACAACTTACAAATAAGTTTCTTTAATTGGAATTCTCTCTCTTAAGCAAAGTAGCTTGCGTTATCTTGTTAAATTTAGAAATATTTATAAGAATTAATCGGAGAAAATATCAATCATGTCCTGTTGAAAATGTAGACAAATTTTGTCCCAACATTATTATCACATAATCTTTGATATCGAAGATCGTGTGAATCTTCTTGATTATCTGAGAGGAAAATTTTGGCATCACTATGTACGTTCGTGACTGTATGATCAAACACGGTAGTGCGCAAGATTGCAGTGGTGGTTATTGGCGAATTGGAAATTCGATCTACTACGATATGCACTCACCGTCGAACTGTCTCTCTCCTCCTCTCTCTCTCTTTCTCTCCGTCTTTCTCTCCAAGCTTCCTCCTTCGCTCATTCCGCGGTAACTCGGGAGCTTTGCTTAAGCTAAGCTTAAATAAGCAAACTGTCGCGTAGGTAGCTTCGGCCAACGTTTCCCCGCCCTCTTCATCAACTCCGTCCGAGCTCTGCAACTTTTTGGCGGGTAGTCTGCGCTAACTGCCGAGTTAACTCACGAGGAATATTGCCGTAAGTCGTCAGCGAAGAAGCTACGAATTCCCTAATAATGTCTCGACCGTCCGTTAAAACTAAAATAAATAAGTTTCGCGACTACCGGGACTTTGAAACCGTTGGATGTCCAACTTGAAAAAAGTCTTCGATTGTTTTGTCAAAAGGGAAAAATTTCGTATGTAATTTTTTTAAAATTACGCGCATTTGATAGATTGATTAAAATTTGATTTACGTCGGTGCAAAATTGCATTAATTTAACATTGCTCCTCTGAAATATTATCCAATTCTTGTTAGTTTAAGCTTTAAATTGCATTACATTATTATGGATTTAAATTTTTAATTGTGTTCCGGGTAAAGTAATGTGATTACGTTAATCATTAAATCGATCTGTTCTCTTAACCACGCTGGGAAGTTTTTATTAAGATAAATTGATATACTATGTATATATAAAGTGGCACCGATTAACGCTTCTCCGCTGTCTTCATTAGCTCCATTCGCAATTAAGAACTCTGCGGAAAGTCGGCGCCAAGTATTGGATTATATTAGCGCGTGCGGCGGTGAGATAGTGAATAAAGGGAGGATTTCAGTCACGATATTATCTATAGAAAAGTCTATTAAAATGAAGAAACAATATTATTTCATAATCAACATCTGTAACATCCAATTTTTACGATGTTGGAACCAATAATATTTTTATTAAATTTATAAATATTTCACGTATAGATTAGTCGAAGGCTCTGAACATTGACTACAACAAGGTTGCAAAAATGATATAAGAAAACAATGGATTTAATAATAATATATTGTTTTTTTATTTTATTGATTTTATGAAGAATACCATATCGAAGAGAATTACAAATTTAGATAATAAAAAAATTAAATTAAAATATGACAATAAAAACAACAATCGTCGAACTGCGCATTCGCACACACTGAGAAAAAAATATAGTCAATTTTAATAAATATTTAGTTCAACACTGCCAACTAAACATTTACTTACAGTAAATAAATATTTGTTCAGTAAAAAGAATGATTGTTAAATCAAATTAATGTTTCTTGTATCAAATAAATATATCTTTATATTTAATAAATATTTAATTAGCAGTATTCAACTAAATATTTATTAAAATTGACTATATTTTTTTTCGCACAAACTCAACACCTCTAAAATATTTCGCTTATTTAACGAAATGCATTATTGACGCTCACCATTTTGTTGTTTCGCTGGAATTTTTGTGTCGCTGTCACTATCATTCAACGGGAAAACCGAGAAAGCCGCGAAATAATCATGGAAACGCCGATAGGATCGCCGAACAAGCGCCGATCCAATAATACCGTGATGCCCGGGGGAACGTGGAAATGCTCTTCTTGGACGACATCATTCGGCCATCGTTGCTAGCGTGTTTCTGCGAAATCGGAAGCTGGATTCTTGCGTTAAAAGATTTGTAAGATGAAGCTTCAATTCTCGATTCTAAGTGTCCTCCCTTGTACAGCCGGAGTTATAATATAATGCAGCATCCCTTATGTACATCAATGTGTACATAATATACTCTCTAAATCAATTAGTGGCACTGGATAATCAGCGAAATTCAACTAAAAATGAAAGAAAGTTTGAGCATTATATTAATTATTAAAATACCGATATTCGCACGTTAAATATCTTGATCAAAAAGTTCCCGGAATTCATTCAGAAAATTCAAAATACAGGTTTATTCATCAAAAGTGATATTGTCCCCTTGAAAATACTCCCCATCGACTGCAACGCACTTATGCCAGCGCTTGATCCAGCTCTCGAAACATTTCTGGAACTCTATTATCGGTACAGCCATCAGAGCCGTCTTCGATTTTTTCATTACCTCTTAGTAGTGGTTTTTTGACTCGATCGAACAGAAAAAAATCGCAGGGAGCCATATTGGGTGAATTCGATGGCTGTTGGATAGTATTCGTTTCGTTCTTGGTCAAAAAATTTAATACAAACTCGTTGCAAATTCAACTCCATTTTTAAAACTGTAAAAAATCGAAAACACGTGCAGAGGTAGATGCACTCAAGACGGCGTAACTTTTACAAATGTCAAGCTATGGCGATAAAATTTGGTGGAAATGTCAATGATAGATGTGGCAATCTAACCAAAAAAAAAACAGAACTCAAATCAGCTGACTCAGAGCATCACCTGGTGATAATTCCGGGAAGTTTTTGATCAAGATATCTTCAATCTTTCAATTTTTCATATCCACTGTGAATATCTACCATATACACTAAATTTATGCACTTAAACAAGCTAAGTTAGGGATGTCACATTTCATCCATTGATATCAGTGATTATTCACTGATTCAGATTTAAAAAGTACGAATCGCGTCTAATAATAGGTATATTACGGAAGAACAAATTTTCTTGTTTGAATTCTCGTGAAACAAAGGAAGGCATCTCACAGATTTAATTAAATATCGATGCAATCGTCGTTTCAAAGTGTCGTTATGAAACAATTCTAAGGGATAATCATCCGCGCCATTAGCAGAAGGGCGTACATTATTGCAGTTATCTCTGGAATCCCGGCGCGGGATTGCGAAAGAGGTGTAAAAATGATCACGCATACGTGTAACACGTGCAACGTTTCCTCTTCCTTCCTCTCGGTATCGAATGGAAAGCGCGATATGATCGCGGCGTGTGTAAGTAATGGGCGCATTACTGTACTCTCCACTAAGCTCTGCGCGCGGTGAGGATTATAAACGCTTGGTGTATTGCATGTGCCGTACATAAATGATGCACGCGGCATGCACGCCACTCAAGTTATTCCCGCGGTCAGAATAGCCTGAAATATTTAATGGCCGCGCGATTATTTCGCGGCAGATTTTATCACACCGGTGCCACGCGAAAGTATAAATCGGTTTACAGCTTATTAAATCTGGTTTTACATCCGCCGTCTATCTCGGATCCGCAGACGTCGTTCCGTTGTCTCTTTTCCTCAGCTCCGATGGTCGACGCAAACAATATCTCCGTGCACGTGAAATTTTTATGATCGATAGCGTATTATGGATTCTTCTGCGTACGTCTAACCGCTGCGCCTCGTTAAGTTCAACCATGTTCGCTATATGCGTGGATAAGCACCTCTAATTCTGATACGAACCACGCGAATTTAACGAATTCGATGATTTATGAAAAAATATGTATCAAGATCACATAAAAAGCTTTCTTCAGACTATGAATTTTTCGATGAAAATTTTAAGTCGATTACAATTACATTGAAACTGAAAATCTTTTCAATTCCTATTAATTAAAAATAAAGTTAGCATCGTATAATCTCAGAAATCGCGGTTGACTCCACGTTGCGTAATCTATATAATTTTTGCAAGTTTTAGATAGAACTTAGTACTCTCTAAATCTGAATCAGTAAAGTTCAGTTTAAAAAGGAAGAATGTTCGAGCATTATATAACTAAAATACTGATATTTGCATGTTAATTTCAATTTTCCAATTCCATATTCATTGAATTTATGTACTAAAATAAGATTAGTTAGATCACATAATAAAGACCAGCTAGGTTAGGGATCTCACATTTCATTCACTGATTACCAGTGACATATTGGCACTGATATCAGTGATTATCCACTGATTCAGATTTAGAGAGTAGGATAAATTGTTAGATAAATTATTTTCATTATTATTAGAAAATACCTACGTGGAAAAATATATTTTTTAATTTTTAATTGGATAGATGGAATGGGGCATAGCATCCCAGGCATAATTTTTTTTCTCTCTTAAGAGGATCCTAAATCTGTATTACCGATTAAATCGTAATTTTTGTATAACAAATACTTTTTTCTCTTTCACAGATACATGGAATTTACATATGCCGAGAATGACAAAAAATTTCGAAATTGAAAAATCTTAAGAAAAATTTTTTATCATTCTCGGCATAAACTCCACCTCGCAAACACGTATTAATATATATACTTTAATCCTGGAAAAGGATTTTCGCGAATCTGTGAAAGAGAAAAAAAGTATTTGTTATACAAAAATTACGATTTAATCGGTAATACAGACGACTTTAGGATCCCCTTAACAATTTTATTCTAGAAAAAGAAAATAAAAAGTAAGCAATGCCCAGATGCCCTGAAGTCTTAAAGTTCATTTTACATTTTTCTACCTCATAGGGGTGTAAGTAAAATAAATTTAATCATAATATACTAGTAAAAAATAACATAACTATAAAAATAAAATTACTTTTAGAAGTGCTCGGAGCATCCCATCTACCAGCTTGCGTAAATTTGAAAGGTTAAATAAATTGTAATTGGAGAGAAAAAGAAATAGTACCTTAATGTGTTTCGTGTTTTTTTCAACAAGCTCGTATCGGAAATAAAATCGTGAGGAGGATGTACATTTAATAACAGTTCTGTTTATTTAATAAATCGGCCCATCCACCGCGCCGCACGTTAAAGGTCTACGATGCACATAAACGCGGCTAGTAAACGCGTGACGTGGCAACCAACTAGGTGCAATTTAAAAAATCGAAAACAGTGTTTCTCCATTAACGAAGGAACACATCCTCCAGCGATCTTGCGAAAAATCAAGAAGAACGTACGTATATCGAAATAGCCCGAGGACTAAGCGAGACAACATCGCGAAGACTTCCCCGAGATAATATTGTCTTTGTGGTCCTTGCCGAGCTTAGTGACTTCGATGCCGGGTTTAAGAACCGAGCACACAACCGAAGAACCTCGTGCTCCGGGTGTTTTCACCCGTAATATTTGGACTGCTTCGAGATCGCGACATTCCCTCAGCGAGCGCGCGCGCGGATTGCCCTGTACTTAGGAGACCAATAAAAATACATTCTCGCACACGCAACGGTTACAACCATATGAGAGTATTTCGATTATTTGCTGAAAGGGTTGTAATTGGATGCCGTTTAAAGTGTTATTAGTATACCGTATAGTATCGTATTGTATTATATTGTTTACATAGAAATTTCGTTTTGCTGTTTTTTATGTCGAATTGTATTATCGCTTATTAAAATAACACAGATTATTAATTATCTTCCTTCCTTTTCCTCCTCCTCCTTCTCTCTCTCTCTCTCTCTCTCTCTCTCTCTCTCTCTCTAAACTTTAATAACCTCGATTTCTCGTAATTACGATTTGAATGTGTATGGTTTCATCGTTCGTTTAGTCTATTGTTTAAAACGTCTATTTATATATAACAATCAGTGCGCGTTCACGTGAGCCTGTTGTTAATTGTAAGCGCATATCCATCCTGTGAATAGTTCAAGCCTATTAATCGATCGGGGTTGCAATGACCGAACGGAAGTTTCGTTCCCGCAATCCAGTCCGGTTAGATTCGATTGGTACGTGATTAAGCCTAATCGCGAAACTCAAAGTGAGGCTCGGCTGGTCGTTGCGACTTAAAGTTCCTTTAATGACGAAAGAAGAGAAATTACGCGCTTCAACATCGGCGTCTGATGCGCCGCGATGTGGGTTAACGAGCGCGAGGCGTTATTCGAAGTGCGGGAAGGTATCGCGCTTCGAATCTGAAAACCACGAAGAGCAATTCGAGGGGGTAAAAGTTATGGGCTTCGTGGATCTCCTTCCGTGGATTTCGCGGGATCAACGATGTGCCGTGCGTTGAACTCGAGAGCTCCCGCGGCGAAGATCGCGCAGCCAAGAGCAAGAAGAAGTCCTCTAACCGCTATCTCTCTTCAACGAGATTGTAACGCCGTGATAACTACACCGCCATTCAGTCGCGGTGACAATTCGCAGCTAAATCCCGAGGATTTTGCTCCAGTATAAAAAAAGGAAAGCGCGCGAATCGTGGAAACAGTTGTCTCAAACTACATTTTCACCGCCGTTAACGTAACGCGTCATTATCGCTCATGTCTTCCAGATATCAAGATCTGAATGATTCTTCTAGCGACTGTCTTTGATAATGAAAATAATAAAAGTCTACGATCTGAAAATGGCTCAAAATTAATCAAATTAATCAAATATAGCGAGTTTAATGAAATTCAGAAATATTATATGTTTTGACTCAATTTTGATTGTAATATTTTTTAAATTTTATTAAACTCGCTACATTTAATTAATTTAATTAATTTCGAGCCATTTTCAGATTTTTATTGTTTTCATTATCAAAAACAGTCGCTAGAAAAATCATTCAGATCTTGATATCTGGAAGACATGAGCGATAACGACGTGATATTTGATTTATTAACTCTGCACATTAATTTTCACGCCAGATACTTACACGTCTTTTTCTATTTTGCTATTTGAGCTATCAGGAGTCTTTATTGTTTTCATTTAAAATAATGAAAACAGAAATGAGATGGAAATTTTTTATCCATAGTTTTCTCACATTTTTCTTGCTTTTCCCTATTAATGGTAGATTCGGTTCAGTTACAAGAATTTTTTATACGAATGCCAATTTTATTTTAAAATATGATTTTAAAATATTATATCGTTTTCAAGTGACTTTGCGTTTTATTTCCGTTCGTGCTTACAACAACCACCTCGCGCGGCAAATCCCCGATCGACCGTTCGAATCACGTCCCCCGTAATTTTGCTAATTACTCAGGGGTTATCTCGTTCGCTCGCAAGAAAGTGCCGGCGCGGCGCGCGTCATCCGACCGATCGATCAATAACGCAAAACGCATGTCGAAAACGGGGATCCTCGAACCGGACCCTCTATCGCGCACGGCGGCAGCAGTAGATTCGCGATAACTCCGAACATGCAATTACCGTCGAAGTGGATTTCGACTCATCCCCTCGTCCCTTTCCCCTCCCCCTTTCTGCCTCCCGCACTCTTCCTACGCTATCTATACGCTCGAAAGTGGAATGTACCGAGCACTTCACTCGTCGAGCTCTTTGGCTCGTAGATTCGAATTCAAATTTGCGAAAGCTTCTCTATCTCCACTTCGTACGGTGTTCTACAGCCTCCGCAATACCAACGATGCCAATCGCATCCGTCCGGTCCAACCGGCCGGAAATAATTGTCGACCTTCCGTGCACTTTCCGCTCCTTTGGTGGAGAGTTTTGCGCGTGTCGCAGATTTTCGACGTCTACATGTTCAATTAAAGGGCGATGTTAATTAAAATATATTGACGCGACCGGCAGAACGTGGCACTGCTGGAGCGATCAATTAATTAAATTTTATCAATGGCGCTTATTTGCGATTATAATGCAGCTCTTAACTGCGATCGAATGAGAATCGGAAACAATGTTGATCCGCGCAACGATCAAAATAATTACGCGTCGAGAACACACGCAATTGTTTTTACCTCATCCATTTCAATATTGTTATTTACAGCTGAGATTATGACTTTTCTCGAATTGAAGAGAAATAATTGTTTGAAATATTGTAAAAAGTCAACGATACATTCTGCATACATATAATCCAATTGAAAAGTTATTGAACTAGACTTAATTATTATTTTATAATAAGACATAATGCAATGAATAAAATATATCGTTTTTATTACACTGAAAACATTTACTAAATTTTAATAAATATTTATTTAAATAGTAGATATACCACTTACTTACAATAAATAAATATTTACTCAATAAAAAGATGATATTTACATAAATCAAATCAATAGTTTTTCTAGCAAATAAATATATGTTTATATTTAGTAAATAGTTAATTCTATCCAGATAAATATTCATTAAAATTTAGTTTTTTTTTCAATGTATAATAAGAAGAATGAAGAGAACATTTATGAATTAATAAAAAGATAGATTATATAAAAGAGCTGAAAATTATAATTAAATTATATTCGACATTTCTCAAAAATTCTATTATAATTTAGGATAACAAATTCGACACGAGCTCCTCTAATCGTCACGAGCCGCACTTACGAGGCCCGGGAGCTTTACGGCCAATGAGCTGCCGTGCTCGGCTAGTCTGGCCTAATCTTTAGTACTTTTTTCATAAAGCAAGAATGGTCTTCCGTACAGCGATGTTATGGCGAGAACTTCGAACGGGTCAAAGTACGTCGTTTCCGCTCCCTTTCGCTGGCTCCCTTGGTTCACGGATGGCGTTGATGACTGAAACGGGAGAGATATACACTGTAGCGTTTACCTGGCCCACGTGTGCTCTTAGCCGCATTTCCCTTTAAAACTATCGAAAATTTATGGTCCCTTTGCCTTGCGTCTTGCGCGCTACCGGCGCATGTTTATTGCGAAACTTCACCCAACTGGGGGCCGAGTAATACTCGTTAGGGTGGCGAAAACATTTACGGAATAGAAAGTGAGATACGTTAATGAAGGACATGGAAGGTACTCGTTAAACCGGAACTCCGTCGGTGGAGAATTTAAATGTTGCACGCATGGCAAAAGAGAACAGGGAGCAAAGCAAAGGGCACGAGATTAGATGGATTATTTTTACGGAAAGTGCAGCGCGGCGCGACTATAATTTCGAGGAATTAAAATTTTACTTGTACTCTCCTCTGTTCCAGCATTTTATCGTTCCGTTCTACGTTTATTTTACGTAAGCGAAAGTATATCTCGGAAAAAGTTGAAGATTCGACTTTTTTTTTTAGAAGCATCAACCTCATTTGTTATAATTTACCCTCGGATTTGTCCGCGAAGAACCGTGAAGTAAATGAGATTAACCGAATTACAAAAACCCTGGTATTTACACTTCGAATTGGCTCGTAAATTTGCCCGGAAATCATGAGCGACGTGAATGCAGCGCGTTTCTCCGCGGTCCTGATTGTTTACGTTCTCCAGCATTCCTCAACGAGGTTATTCGCGACGGAGGTCTCCACCAAGCAGCGGCGCGATACAAACAATTTTCTCCGCCAGCCTTCCTCATCACCATGATTTTTGAATCACCGATGCGATCCCGCATTCAAAGCGCACCGACTGCAAAACGGTTACTGAAATCGTACTTGTTGAGTCGCTTAATGGGCCCGAGGAAGGCATGGGGAAAGTTGCCCTCAGCAATTTTTCACTCGGCTAAGTCCCCGAAACTCCATTCGATTCCAGATTGCTCGACTTGTTCGAAGTTCGCGGCGGTAGCGGCGAACTGGTGCCTTAAGAATCCGACCGACATCCCCAACGACAGCCATCCTTTCCTCGCTCTCCGTCGTCAGCGTATGAATATACGTAAGGCGCTAAAATGCGACATCGCGACGCGAGTATGCATCGGCTCCTTGATGAAAACTTTCATTGCAAAAGCTCGTTCCCGACGATTCTTACAAACTTGTTCTCTCCTCGGGAGATCCAACGACCCTGTCGACGAACTTTTGGCTTACGAGGTGAGGACAGAAGAGAAGGGGTTGCTGTAGCGATTATGTCACGAGAATACCACGTACTTTTCGTTTACTTCGGTAAATTATTTGAGAGAAGATTTATTCCGCGCGATTTATTAATTGGAAAAGTGAGCATTAATTGATGCATCGATTTGAGGAAAATTAATATTAAGTAGCAGCGGTGAATGTAGTTACAGCGCAAAACGCACGATTAATTATAGGTAATCAAATTCGAGACATGTGATGTGTACCCATTTCAATTATAGCGTTTGATGCGAGCTGCCAATAAACCGTAATATCACGACTGTATCAAATCAAAGTCAAATCGAATTATGCACGTTGAAGACGCTAATTTGATAGTATCAATGGAACGTCAAATGCGCCATGGTAACGTTTCCATAGCCGAAATTAGGATACGATGCGTACTCGCTTGAACTTGTCGTAAGGATCATATCAGATCCGATTTGCCCGCATTTAAGTTTCAAATCCCATTGCGGTAATTGACGTGGAAAACTCGCGTTCCGCAGAGCAGCGTGATGAAATATTTATTCGAGCGGGCGGGCCAACAAGCTGAAAACGCGTTCGCAAAGCCGGGCCCCGTATGTAATAACGAATGCGTAATTGCGTGCACCGACCCTCATAATTAAGCTCACCGAAGTACTCTTGATTATCACGAGGATTAGTCTGATGAGTCTGGCCGTTTCATTTCGCATCCCAAGTCAAATCCAGCTATATCGACAGGTTGATGTCGCTTCTTGGATCCGGAAACAAGTAATCCCGTATTGTGGGCACAACGCGCGTATTCCTTGCTAATTGATCGCAAAGATTTGCAGAACGATATCAATCAACCGAATCGATTGTTTTGTTGCGCAGTCGAATCGGATTGTTAAACGGTATTACCGAAGTGGATTACTAGAAGTATTATTTCCGGGAGTTGTTTGTATAAATCAGTATAAAACATAAGAGGAACGAGAACAATAATGCTCATGAGGAAACGTAGCGTGGAAATTAATTGCATTTGTTGATTATGGCGAATGATGTACTCCATAATAGTATTAATAATACATTGAGATTATATAATTTTATATCTTGGTTATATCATTGTTTTCAAAATGACCATCTATTAAATTTATGAGAGTATAACTGATTATAATTAACTCTCATATATAATTTCTCTTGCGTAATATATTTAACAGTGAAAGGACGATGTAGATTGCTTTGACCGAGATGATCTCGCAATCCCTCGCTTTTATATCTCGTTTTACCGCCTTATTTTAATACTATATAATTACATATCTTCGAGTAAAATAAATTTTATTTATAGAGGCGTCATAATTTCCTTTCAGCGGACGAACA
The DNA here is from genome assembly GCF_001594055.1 of Mycetomoellerius zeteki. Taxonomy (NCBI): domain Eukaryota; kingdom Metazoa; phylum Arthropoda; class Insecta; order Hymenoptera; family Formicidae; genus Mycetomoellerius; species Mycetomoellerius zeteki. The sequence goes on from NW_017257753.1 coordinate 3,500,123, forward strand.
GGATTTTAGCTGTCGTGCGATAAACGGACATTTAATTTGAGATTGTAACCAAATACGTTGAAACGAATACGTATTATACATATTTAACTGACTTCGAAATGCTTTTCAATATAATCAAGTTCGTCTACGCTTGGCGAAAATTCGAAATTGGTAAATTAGTAATAAATCACCGTTAATTCTGGAAGAAACAATCATGGTTCTTACCGAGTTTCTCGATCACGTCGGCAATATTCCGGTTTATCGCACGAATTAGTCGGATGAAACTGACCGTTTCTCGAAGCTCGCGTCGAACGCAGTCACGTAGATCGCACGCCTTCGTATATCCGATCGCAAAAAGCCGGGGGTGGATGTCTGGGTGCTAGCTGATACCAGCTAGCAGGGAGCATGTTGAAAGCATTAGGAAGTTTCTTGCGGCTCTCCCCGGTAGAAATTAGAGGCAATCATTCTCGGCTTAACCGATGCACGGTTCGAACGGTTTTGCTTGCAGCCCGCCCCCCTCTCGAAGAAGGATGAAGGGAGATCGTCCTTCTAATAACGGACAAGACCCTTGCATTGCCGGTTGCGAGACACTACGATTGTTTTGCGAATGCCGCGTGATAACATTCCGTGAAATATAAGGCATTACTATCGATTTCCTGAAATCGCCGATATACCTAAATTATTCATGGAATAATATATCTGCACGTATAATTATGTTATTACAAAAATATTGAAAATTTAATGAATTACATTGACGTTTTTATAATAAATCGATATTGTTAAATTTAGAAATTTTTTCGAGTACACTTTTAGCATAAATAACGATTGTAATTAATGAAACGTAAATAGGAGATAAAGATTGAACTATTTGAGCAATTTAAACGATTTACTATGGAAAATGTATGCACATGGAATTATTAGTTAAAAGGAGTCCTTCGATTGTGAAACTACCATTTTTATCATTTTATTCTTTCTTTATGCAGACTTGCAATTTGGAAACGTTCTATTTGAATATCTTGACTAGTTACGTATGCCAAGTTCATCCGACTAAAGACCCCGATTTCTCCTTAATTGAATACAATTCCACTCATAGAAATCTGTGCACGCCTTCTCTAAACTTCCTTCGTATTAAATTACACTCGCTTCAAGTCGTTGAAATAATTTTGTTTTAAGATGTTTAAGTTTAAATTATGTACGTTCTCATGTTAGTTGCAATTATTTTTTGCGCAACACATAAATATCAAATTTATTTCAAATTTATGCATACATATTTTAGAAACATGAAAATAGCAATGGAGTTGCCAATTTCTTTTGAATTATTTATTTTATATAATTTAAAATACATTCATTTTAAATAAATTTATTTTAATCATTCTAAATTGTTTTAAACACCTTTAAAATACTTTAAAGATTTTCTTATAATATCTAATGCTATGATATTACGATTAGGGATTTCTGAATATTTATGTAACTTCACAATTTTTTTCATATGTTTCAATATATTTCAATATTTGCCTCCATACATTTAAATTCTTGTCAATATCGCGAGTCTTATTTTTTGCATTGTACAAGTTAATGAGTTATAATAATTAGGAAGTATGAAATAATACGTAACTTTTTCCTTATTATCATCTTTTTTTTATATCGATATGCTCGAAATATACATTTCGAAAAGAATTTTTCGGATCAGACATTTTCAACCGAAAGTACCGTCGAATAATGATTCGCGTTACAGCTTTCGAAGCGTCCGATGAGAGCGCGTCTCATAGCAACGCAATGTCGTAATACCGCGGTGACGCTGAAGTAACGCGAGAACGACCAGAACGGACGAGCCGGAAATAAATGCCCGGCGCGGTGCACCTCGTCACTCGAGGCAGATTACTAAGACCCCGTCGGATGTGGAGCGAGCTGAATGTGTGCGGCCATGCTCGCCTGTTACTCGCTCCGGAAACGTGGAAAGCGTGAAAGATCGCTTCCCCGCGCGAAAGTACTTTCCATTTAATCACGCGGTGAACTATCCGGTACGTAGGTAGGTAGGTACATCTGGCACGGAGGCGCGGCGTTAATTGAATTAGAGAATAGAATTAAGTTAACAATTTCGCGTCCGAATGGCCCGACTTCTATGACCGCGACGATTATCTGTAACCGACTACTCGCCGTCGCCATCAGGTGCCTGAGGTAGCCCCGTACTCGTATTACTCGCTACCGTACATTTACTACTGTATCTCGTCTCGGCCAGCCGGTGGGCCGATATTAAATAATCCGTTAACGCGTATTTTTAACGTGCCGCTGCCAAGAATAGCGACGTCGGAGACGTATCCACCGTGTAGAGTAACGAGCACTTACGCTGATGAAATTACATTTGGAATTTCGCGCTGAAAGTTCTCCGCGCAGTGCAATCGTACGCGGCGATTTAGTACATGCGTATGTAAGTTATTTTTACATGCTTAAATTACCTGCGCTTTTCCATCCCTCCTCCGTTTTTGCTTACCGAGGACGCCTTTATTCGCTTTTAATTACATAGCCTGCGCGTAAAATATTCTTGAATTGGGTTAAGCGGCATGTCAAGGCTCCGCAATACTTCACGCTTCGCCACGCTTAATGATTCCCATCGCTTAACGATCTGAAGGATATCGCGGTGGGAAATGATTGTGTGACCACGTAGAGCTTTCTACGTGACTCAATTAGAGCCTCATGAATAAATGATCGTGGGCAATGCGAGCACGATCATATTATAGCTATCGGCTGATTAATAGATAATTTTCGATATCGCATATGTCGTAAATTCTTGCATGTTAAACGCCGCGTATTATCTTGTCATAAAATTACAACTGTGCTACACAGGAGGACACAGGGTAGCGCATGATGACGACAAAAGCTCATTATGTTCACTCCAACAATTGCGGATCGTCATAATGGAAAATTGCAGGCGCACATCTCGTATATGAATGTATCATCTATTTTATTATCGCGTGCAGTTGAATGCAACTCGTCGGTCCTGTCGAGATTGTATACTCATTGAGAATTAAGGACAGATTTCTCGAGCGTTTACCATTATTTATTACCGTCCCTCCTATTATTTATTTAGTACCATTATTCGCCGTTTTTAGCGTATTATTTATTTAGTATTATTATTTATTTCGTTTTCTCTGTTAAATGAAAAGTTAAAACCGAATTTCGTAAACTTCTTTCTGTCAATATGTATATGACATGCATAATCAAGTCGAGTAATTTTTTCCGTAATATTCGTTTTATTCCTTTCTTTAAATTTTGAACTCTCCACTGTGTTAAATTTACAATATCAAATACCAATTTGAGTTATTTCTGTAGATGACTGCTCTTATCCAATATCACTAATTTGGCTAAAATAATATTGTAGAATCAAATAATTCAATTCAAGAAAGTATATTAAATTTAGTTTATTATTCATTAAGTGCATAAATTAATATGGACGATATTTACGTTGTTTAAAACTAACCGCAAAAATAGATTGATTTATATTTTGACACAAATGGAATTTTTTTTACAAAATTTTTTGGAAAAATAACAAAATGTTAAAGGGATTGGGTTACCAGTGCTTTTTTGAATTCTGACAGTGTTCTAGTCGCTTTTTAATAAATAATGTAATACATTCTATAATTATACATAAAATTAAATCACTGTTAACAAACAGTAATAAATAATGCAATTACATCGCATTATCATGATAATCCGTCGCTTTAAGAGAATGATTTATTAGGATATCCATGACCTCGATATAAGATTGATTTATTCCAAAGAACTGGACAGGCAGTCTCGTTGAATGTCGGAAATAATTTATTGAAACGTCTGTCAAGTTGATTTGATACGTATGTACGAAAATCGAGCGGGCGCAATGCGATGTCACAGCGCGGTTTCGCGGATATCAACGGGCGGATAAAATGCATATGTTAGTGGACGCATCGAACATATAGCCGAAGCGAATGTACGCGAGAGAGGAGGTCGTTGACGTTATGTTTATGTAAAACGAATCGTGACGTTATCTTCGACGATGGAATTAATTATTGGAGAACGCCGATCGATCAATTATTCGCGGTTTTAATTAACCCCAAAATATTTCTACCACGTCCGAGTGTTGTGCCCTTGCCACATATAGTCCAACACCATCGGCGCGTGTAACATCGCGCCCGTTTGTTGTACATCTATCGCCACGTCCCGCATTATTCTCCATTTATCGCGTGTATTGTACACTCCGTCACACACGAGGCACGTCGTCTCAAAACTAAAGCTTTAATCTCTCGGGAGTGGATTTAAAAGCGCGCGCGTTCGAATTAATCGGCGCGCCGGAAACAGCGCGTTATTTTCGACAGGAAGCGTACGACCGCGCTCGAAAACGAGATATTCTGTCAAAGGATAGGCAACATTGGGCAGCAAGTTGCGCTGACGCGAATCGACTGTTATCGCGTGACCGTAATGGCGGAACAAAACTTTTTAACGGTTCGTCTGCTCTCACTGAATCCGGACGATCGCTGAATTCGCGCGGTATCCATATTTGACATGTTTTACTGGCAAAAAGCGGAAATATCAGTGGATTCCATGCTCCCACGAGTGAGAAGGAAAGAGACAATGTTCAACGATTCGATTGGTATTCCAGCCTGTGACATTGGCGACAAAAAAATATCGACCTTTCTTTTGTTCTTCAGATAAATCGAGTGTGCAAAAAGATTCCCTTCAAAAATAAAGTGTCGAAAATAATAAGCGCTCGCTCTTTAACTGCTCGCTTCGTTGCTTATAATCCTCAGCTCGTTTAACCGCCAATTTCTCTACGCGGATAGCTAAGAATTATATAATCGCGTGTAATGAGATGCAATTACAGTGAAAAGAAAGAAATGTAATGAATCCAACGCGCAAATCGTATACAATACACTTTAATTCATTATGTCATAATGTTATAAATTATACTCACAATCAGCTTGAGTAATTTTTAATCATTTGTATGTCTCCACTGTGCTCCTACTCAATATAATAATAATAATAAATAATAATAATAAAACTTTATTGATGTGCAGTACAAAGAAAAAATTGAACAGAAGTAGAACAAGACATAAAAAACGAAGGTGCACAATCAAGAGGTGAGGTATCAGCAATATCATGTCTGGAAACTTAAAACTGAACAAAGCTATAAAAGATAAGGAAATTGAAAACTAGAACGCAGTATAATAGCAGCAGCAAAAAAAAGGGAGAATAAAGCTGTATAATATCTAACAATAAGTAGAATAAAATAATAATAATAATATATCAGAGAAACTAAAGACATAAACTAAAAGGAAAACGAACAAATTAAATTAAAAGTTAAATGTAATATATCATTAAATTAACTAATTCACAATGTAGTTACACAATTTAAAATAAGAAAATGTATCAGATTTGACTCGAATTTAGCTTATTATTTACTAAATGCATACGTTAGTTACTTTAGAATTAACTACAGAAATTAATTGATTTATATTTTAGCACGGTAGTTAAAAATAACACAATGTTATTTAACTCAAGGGATTGGGTTAACATTGCTCCTTTGATATCTAACAGTGTATTTGAAGCAAGTGGAGTCGCTTATTGCGACTACTATTCCGGTATGTTACAGCAGTGCGCATATGAGGAATAAAATTGCGCCGGCATCTTTGAATGCAGGTCGAGACGACTATGTTTTGCCAAGGAAAAATATAGAATAATAAAGGCAAACCGGTGAAAACAAACAGATTGGCTCGTAGAATCGCCGATAGTGTTATATTTGTATCGGCTAAATGGCGAGTTCAAATCTTCAAAATGGGTTTATTTTTCAAAACTTTCTTGCTTTAATCGTTCGATCGCGTAACTTTTTCTTGAGCTAAAGAATTGTTAAAGAATTTTTAAAGCATTTATAAACTAGCGTAGAAAGTAACGATCTACATTACAGAAAAAAAAAGATCGTTTTAATTAAAGAAGATATTAATAATAACTATTTTGCGGAATATTTGTAACTCACGGATAATTTAATTTTTAAAATAAACATTATAAGAAATTTAGTTACGATCGTATGTATGAATACATCAAATACGATAAAGAAAGCCATGATCAGTCAAAGTTAGATGTTTCGAATAATATATTGTATATTCTTTATTAAATCATTTTAAAATAAAGTATTTTTTATTAAATCTCGTTTTAAAATAAAGATACAATTCCTAAAATTATTCGTGAGTTAAAAATATTTCGCAAAATAATTATTAATACTTTCTCCAATTAAAACGATCTTTTTTTTCTATAATGTAAGATCGCGTTACTTTCTACGCTAGCTTATAAATGCTTTGAAATTTATATTTTCGTATTAAAATTTAGATTAAATTAATAACTATGTATAACTGTTAACGAAAGCGATAAATGTATTTGATGCCATGGAAATTTTAATAGCACAAAAATATATATAATAGTATAATATTCGAGATCAAAGATATATTTTTGTGTATGATCATTTAAAATATTAAATACATTTAATTTAGAAATTTCAATGATACAGTGACTTTCTTATCCTTCTATTGCTCGCATCTCATTAATTGTTTCAGTAACTTGAGCGACGGCAGGACTAAAATTCATTGTAACCGGATCTCCGATGTTTGTAACGCACAGTCTGTGCCAGAACAGTCACAATAGGTGACATTATCAAGCACGGGATTTGTAGGTGGGAGTGTTCGGTCCGGGAGTTTGGTCGCCTATCTACCTCGCTTCAGGTCGGATATTTGCTAGTTAAGTGACGGTATTGACGCGTGCGACAAGCAAATACCAATATGCCGCCGTCGGGCATCGTATATATCTACCAACTAGACGACGATCAAACAATTACATTCATTCGAAAGTTGTATTGTCCGGAAAATTTGGTGACTGCACACATTTTTTATTCTGTTGCATATATTATTTTACTTTATCCTGGCTATAGAAATAAAATAAAAGAATTAAAATGGCGATACTTTGCGAAAAATTCTCTCGCTCGCTGTGCAACAGCATTTTCTACGTTGCGGATCTTTAAAAAGGAGAATGAAGGATATGTATGTTCTGAGGCACCTCTTCGAAGATAGTCGCCGAATTGCAAGGTAAAACAAAAGTTGGGTGATTGTTAATAAGCGAACGATAAAATGCTTCTCTAAAAATCGAGGTGTACCCCAACTGGCCCTCCGCGCTTAAAAACTTTCTGAACGACATCGATTACAGATGAATCTCGTAAGAAAGTTCGTTAAGCCATTTTCGAGGCACATAATCCGACCTGAAGAAAATATGCTCATGGATATTAATAAATAACAGTGAATGATTATTCATTCCCTTTATCTTAAGTCTTAAATTAAATCATATCTCATATTTATGGCGTTAAATTTGAATTTTGACATAAATGATGGTAATCAATCAATCTACCTTTAAATTGATAAATGTGAATCCGTACTCGTCATTGCAGATAACAAACGTGCCGAAATAACAAAAATAAAAATAATTTATCGATCGAATATTTGTTGAATGCATAAGAGAATAATTAATTTTCATCGGAATGTATTCGCGGATCCGCAATCCGCGGGGTTTCCTCGTTTATCCGACATTCGTCTGCGCGTCGAAGTATAATCGACCGCAAGATCATGGCATTATTTCTGAAGTTGTCGTAAACTCGATCCCTCCATTCGCCACGGATCTGGAATTCTCTTTTCTTACGCGAATTACTTCGGGCGGAGTTTACAAACATTATTTAAAGTTTTCGAAGAACGTTCACGAGAAGTCTACCTTGCCCCTATCTTCCCTCCTTCCGTCTCATCCCTTTCATCGCACTAGCCCCGCTATGCCCTAACGATCTCTCAAGCGATTCACCGACGCCAATTCTTTATTCGGAATTAATTCAATTTCGCGCTGTCGACTCGCTGTAACACTTGCGATTTATCTCGTAATCCATACTTAATCAAGAAGTATATGTCAGTGAATATTTTGCGAAGCAAGCTTATCTTCTTCTAATTTTATATCATTGAAAGAAGTCGCGAATATGCGTGCTACATTAATTATGATTGACTTTCGGAAGTCGTTCGTACGCGTCGTCAGCAAAAAAATCGTTATTCGAAGAAATCGAGCTGAAGCAACGTTTCAATTCACTTAGTCGCTTCTTTCCAAGTCCACATCTTTTTCCTGCTGTGATAAACTAGCGAACTTCTTGGTTGACTCTTTCTCAGCGAGCTGACAACGACGACGTCGCTCATTTGCTGCCAATTCTGCACCCTCCACCTCTGAGAATAATAAAGGAAACGGCCAGAACGAAGAAACGTCTTCAACGACTTTCATTAACGCTCGTCGATTAGATTTGCAACGAAAGTACGTTAATTAAAGATATCTTAAATACGAGTTCGCCGCGCACGATTCTCTTTCGTTTGGGATCCCGGCCTGAAACCCGACCAGTTGAAAATCTGTTAAATGATCGTGCCCATTGCGCTGCAGTCGCAAGCTATCGGACTTTTTAATGAGCTCTATAGATTTTTATTCTCCGCTTTTTCTTTCCGTGAGCATTACTTATTCATACGTATGTATTATCAACTTGAAATGTATTATTAATTTGAAAAATTGTTACTGGATTGAGAAGCGCCATAACGGTCAGAACGTTAAGATGTTGAACTATTGTAAATTCATTTAAATGAATTAATTTCAGAAATGATAATTGCGTGCCGATATGGTTGTCGGACTTTCAACGCAATCAAATCTGAAAATATTAATAATCCCCCCAAATTTCCCAACTTAAAAACTGTAATAAACTTATTGCGAAAAATAATGCCTCGGCCGGGAGTCGAACCCGGATCTCTTGCACTCCGTGCGAGCGTCCTAAGCCTTTAAACTACCGAGACCTTAGCATTATTCTTCGCAATAATTGATATATATAGAGAGTTACGCATTTCTCGGCGCGCGTGTATAAACAATTTGGGAGGATTATTAATATTTTCAGATTTGATTGCGTTGAAAGTCCGACAACCATATCGGCACGCAATTATCATTTCTGAAATTAATTCATTTAAATGAATTTACAATAGTTCAACATCTTAACGTTCTGACCGTTATGGCGCTTCTCAATTTAAAGTATTATGTTTAACATTAGCGGTCTTTCAATCTTATTATTGTTACTGGATTGTTTTAAGAAAATATCACCTTCATACACAGTTAGATATTAAAGAGCATGATAATCTAGTCCCTTGAATTAAATAACAGCTTTAACTTCCACGTGTCTCAAATGTAAGTCAATCCATTTCTGTGGTTAATTTAAAATTAAACATGGTTCATATTAATCGTCCAGTATATATTTAGTAAATAGATAAACTAAATTTGAGTCAAATTTAATACATTTTCTTGAATTTTAGTTTAACTCTATAGTTTCAGTCAAATTAACGATTTGGGTAGAAAGAGTGGCGAATTGTATGCGACTTTACGAATTGTAAGATTACTTCATGAAATCGTATCATTCTTGTGTATTATGTTACACTTTTATATGTATAATTGCTAATTTAGATTGTTATACTTACTGCCATACTTTATGTTAGAAGATTCATTGTTCTGGGGAGTTCAGTAGCAGCAGTATTGCCGTGGTGCTTCGCCATTTGTGTATACAATTCACAATAAAATAAATTATCTATATGGCTCAATCAGAATAAATCAGTAGTGAAAAGAATGGGCTATGAGCCAGTTAATTCACAATAAATTCAATAATAATAATAATAATAATCTATAGAAATGATTGGAAATAACTAAAATTGACATATAATTTGACAGTGTATTTTTGTACATCCGTATTGGCCCAGATAAGTTGCAAAATGCAAAACGCAATGCTCATCGCGACATCAGAAATGTCAATCAGAAATGTCAATCGGAAACCAATCAGAAATGTCAATGGTACTATTGATCGCGAATACTTTTGACGTGTTGCGACTTATTTAAACGAGGTTTTAGATACCAAGGAAAATTCACTGAACCGGGTTGATCAAGGATAATTGTATCTATAATTGATATATCCTAAGCAATATTCTAAAATCACTAGGTGCCAAAATTATAATCCATGAATCTATCACAAAGATCGGGCCCATCCCGCAAAGGTTTCGCGCGAATTATACGAGGTCGGGGACGTGGGAGGAGCGCTTTGATCCTCGGTCAAAGGCCAACGTCTCCGAAGGGAGCGCAATGTTACGTGGGTCCCTTAGCCCATTGTGGTTCCCATTGTTGCGCAAACTGCATTACAACCGGAAGTGGCCGCGACCTCCCTTCCGTGGCTCGTAACTCAGTGTCTCGCGGGCTGGTACTGGGCACTGCACAATGCAACAGCACTACCAGCAACACCGACGTCAGACGTCGCCGGCGGGTTCTACGGCCATCGTAACGTTCATCGCATTACGGGACGTTATACGTCGCATCAATGCCGAGGAGCCGTACGTCCGCGACCCTGTTACGTGTCGCCTGTTCGATGCGTGTGCCTTTCCGCACACGTGTCGACGAGAGGAAATTAATCGCACGGGCCGCGACAGTTCGCGCGTCGCCAGAAAACGAGGGCGGGAATTACCGCCACGCGAAATACAACGCAATTTCTGCCTTTCGTTACCGCCTTATATGACAGTAAACGCAATAAACTGCGACCTTATAATCCTGCCCGTTTAGCCCGTGGGATACCGTTTCATCGATTGACCCATTTTATTTTTTTTTTTCAAACAAGATAACTTGTAGACGTTGAATTTTTAAATTTCATCATCCGGTCAATCCTCTATTTTTTAAATAGATCTTTGCTTGACATAAAAAGCGAATACATTTGAATAAAACATGTTAAAACATGCAAGCATCCGTTTAAATTTGAACCAAATATCGAGAAAATAGAACGCACATACATGCAAATACACTCTACCTAGTAGAGTCAAAAATATTACACGATTTTCACGTTGTAATACATAAATCATCGTATCGATGAAGAACTGAATAGCGTCGATATAATGTACGGGATAAAATATTTGTAGAAGCTGGGTTACAATGGTTTATCATACACTACTGTATTTCGGAAAATGGAGATTTACATTTTACCAGACTGCGAATATCGAAATGAACAAGAGAGGAACTAAGCTGAGATTTTAAATTTAAATTGGTCTCGTGGGCAAATAATTCAAAAGCTTCTTCTCTATAGGTATTAAATTCGTCAGTATATATGTCAAGATTAATTAAAGTTGAGATTAATTAAATCCATTGTAGAATCCGTTTAAAGATACAGCGTCTAGACGATAATGTATTGTATATTAACGTTATGATGTGGCAATTATTCGTTTATTGTATTTTCGACAAGTTTCAATATGTTACACATATTTATTACAAAAGCTCCATAAGACTTTAACACAGAGCGTTTGTTTTTCGCTATTTTGTGCACACTGCCTGGTCTTTGCAACTGAAAATAATATTTCATTTATTACGAAAAATCCGTGCATAACGTTATTAAATCGGACAATCGACACTGTATTTCTATGCAAATCTGAAACATTTAAATAAATCCGCGGATGAGTCGAAGATAAAATTCTTGGTGAATTCTTTTGCTATTTAAAAGTTAAGTGAGACGAAATACCTTCAGATATCTCTTGCGCGCATTAAAGAGCCAAATAAGTAAAATAGTTACATAACTTGCTCGTTGGAAGCTTTGTTTCCGTCTCTTCATTGGTAGGAGAATTTTGAAATGCTTCAGCTTTCTACTATTTTTATAAGTTATTTTGTCTGAAATCTTCTGTTCTTTGTTAAGACAATATAAAATTTCACACGTAATTTTTTTACTTTAAAATTCCTTTACTCTCGTATCCGACACCTTTTGCAGTAGCAGTTATCAACCTGAAAAAAGCTTGAGGGGAACTAGTCCTCGGACAACAATGGGGATCTCGTGACGTAAGGATCTATTAATAATTCCAAAGCGACGTCGTTACGCTGTAAGCGCACCACTGCAAGGGAAAGGGAGAGATAGCAAGAGACACACAACACACATATACACACACACACACACACACACACAAACACACACATAGAGGGAGATAGAGCGAAGGGATAGAAGAGCGGAAGTGGGGTAGCTAAGCGATTCGTTCTACTCTCCGGAGGCCGACCTCTCAATTAGCCTGCTTTCCTGCATACTACGACTCCCCTGCGATATAGCGATGCGCCGGCAGACCGTCCTGAAATGCTTGGCAACGTGTTTTCAGGATATCCTGATTCTCTTGATTCAACTAGTAAATCGGCACGAGAAGCCCGAAACGCGCCCATAATGCACTGCGGAAATCCGCGATTGCGGATTACAGAATGAACTAGATTTTTGGGGCGAATATTCGATAATAGCGCGAGCTTGCGTGTAACTTTCAAGGGGAGTCGTCGAACATAATATTAAATCATAAAGTTTTGTTTATACGGAATTGAGTCGTTTAACATTTAATATAATCCTGTTATCATTTTTATAACGTAATATACAAAGAACAATTTACAAAGAGAACAAACATGGCTCGCTTCGATTTTGTTGAATTATATATATAAATAATTCAGTCCTCCCTCTTATTCATGCTAAACTTATAGAACGCGCTTCTCAAGCATTCGTGAGAAAAACGCGTTTAAAAATTTACGTATTGATAATGTAAAATTTTTAAACGCGTTTTCTACTTATAAAATATTTGTATTTGCGAGAAAAACGCGTTTAACAATTTATGTGTTAGTAATGTAAAATTTTTTAACGCGTTTTTCAAAGTTCAACAAAATCAGAGATGACCATATCTGGTGGTGTTGCCTTTGTTAAGAGACAGTTTGGCGAGATGTACGCAGGAAACGACTTTTGACTTACAACAATTTTAAATCTTATTTTATACGGCGCAAAAATGTATAAAAATGCACAACTCTTATTTCGACTTAGCCGCACGCAAATGGATCTGCGGGAGAACGACTCGTATATAGTGAAACCATACGTATATAGCGAAACAAATGGCAGGGAACCAGCGCGAGGCATATAACACGCTCGTAATCCGAATTGTCCCATACGATTCTACACTCTCGGTCGCCATCGTTCCGGCACACTCATAGATGGTCCATGAGATCCCGGGTCCAAAGTGGAGCGTGTTACCGTACCTCATCGCAACTAACCATCCGATCCGGCTAAGCCGGTATCATCCACCTGGATTCTCGCGACGTTGGCTCCCTATTATTTTTCATCCCGCAAAATCGAAGCTCTTCGAACGGTTCCAGACGCAGAGAAAGAGAGAGAGATGGGGGAGAAAGGGACCAGTTAATCCACTCTTTCGTCGAATTTTACGAGAGCCGTGTCGTAGCTAAATTCCACCAAAACCGGATCGCTCGTAAACGTCCTAATTAATTTTACGCGGTTCGGCTTTAACGGAGCTTTAACTCTGCGACTTGATGGCTGCGATGCAGCGGAGGGGAGAGGGTAAGTTCGGTCCGAGGCCAGCTTTTCTGCGATATATACTCCGGCCTCTTTACCCTATCCTATCCTACCTCACCCTACCCTCGAAGGATCTACCCCTTAGTACGAAGAACCGTACTAAGTTTAATCCCTGCGGTATGGAGCCGACGAGAACTTTCACGAGGCTTCGTGCAGGCGAGTTCAGGCCAAGACAAAGAGCGACCCGGTCCAATGAATTCCCTTTCGCTCTCCATAGCCAGCGTTTTGTCAAGCGAGGAAATTATTTGCCAACAGGTCGGTCGGTGCAGCTGACAAGAAAAATCGCGGACACTTGCTCGATACGGTGCAACACGGGATTAAATTCCCCAAGCGATATAAAGTATCTTGCCATGGGGAATTGCTTGTGTAG
>NW_017257753.1:3513967-3540281 GCF_001594055.1 Mycetomoellerius zeteki
TAGGGAAAATTGCTAGACGATGTAACGGAATGTAACGCGATTTGTTTTTTTACGAGTTCTCGACGACACGTACAAGCGCTGTAGGAATTATTAATACTTTATCTTTGCATATAATTACATACTTTAAAATAACATGAGAGAGACCACGTTTGTGGAATTTGCGTTGGACGTAAAAATACGTTATACTCAGTAGCAAATAGAAACACCGAGTGATGATATAGATGCAACATGGACGGAGATTTAAACACACCGTACCAACGCCGCGCGTAATACAGTCTTTTCAGTTATCAATTCTGCGTCAACTTACGTCCATGTTAAATCGAAACTGTATTTTCAAAGATATCCGAGGAGAATGTACAAGCTCAAGGAAAACGCGCAAATCTGCGTATTGCATGCACAATATATTTCTCATACATATCAATTCGGACGAAAATTCTATATTGAGAAATCGTTGTTGTTGCGGTGGAACCTGTGGAATCGTTTCCCTTGGCGTTTCGCAGTTGCACATCGGTGAAGCGTCAGATGTACGTAGAACGCACAGAATGAGAGGGCGGCGAGCGGGTCACCGAACTTTCTGCGATCGCAGGAAAATTCCATCCTTTTAAAGCGATCTCCATTCCGGATGCTCAGAGAAATGAAAGCAAAACGACCGCCGCGGAACGGAAGCAAGGCGACCGTCGCCCCAACGCGAGCGAATCTTTCGTTGCGAAAATTCAAAGATATAAAGTGTCGACGATGCGTCTCGCGTCGATCCTTGTAAAGACGTTGAATTTTATGAAACGTCGCGGGGATTCAGTGGAAATATGTAAATACGCAATAAAGCGTAAGCCCAGCTCGTCCGCCGTCGCTACCACTTTCGCTGCAGTCCGCGCCAACACCCATCCTCTAAACCTCCTCCACAGTCGTGTCGCTTCTGCTTTATCGCGGGGTGAGACGCGAAATCCTGGACCGCGCTTGGTTTCACCGATTTCACCACAAATTCCAAGACAAAGACAGTCGCGCAGATTTTATGGATCACTCGGGCTTTTCGTGCTAGCTCTTAGAGTTCCTAGAAATAAGAGTAGCCAATATATTCCAGAGTTTAATAGAAAGTGGCGTATATGTATACATACACATTACACAATTGTATAACGTGTTTCACATATCTGCTTTTCAATTTTTTCATATATTCAATCATCTGGGTACGTAATATGAAATGAATGGATTCCAATTGAAATTGTTCAATTATTCCTTAGATTTCTATTGTGTTTTCTAGAGAAAACGGAATAATTTCGATCGGAATCCATTCCGAATAGTTTCATAATACGTGCCCTGATTGATTCCGCTTTTCCGTTTTTCATCAAACTAATAAAAAGTAAAATAACATAGACCAAACTCTTATTTCCACATGGAAAAAAATTGTAGAACAATTAAAAACTTCATTGATTCAGCAAATTTACAGTCGTAATATACAGACAGCCAATTTTCTATGTTCTATGTAACAAAGTTGTGCAGCTGAACGAAATTAGCAGTTATAGGCAATCATATTTGTTATAATAGCGTAACAAATTTGTCAATACCGCGAAGATAACTTTTTATAAAAATCAATCCAATATATAAATAAAAATTTTTAACAAAATACTGGCTAGGATGGCGCGTATTTTTGCTGCTGTAACGAAAAAAACTTGTTATATTAGCAATTTTCATTATAGCAAAAAATTAGTTGAACAAAGTGATAATTGCTTACAGATATAATTTTTTATCGAACCATCAAATTTTCTTTGTTATAAATATTGAATTTGTGCAAGCTTTGCTGGAACTACCCAATCTATTTTTTTTCCGTATAGAGACTATCGGCGCTGTTCTCCAAGCGATGTTCCGCGAAATTGTTTGCGTATCGTATTCGATAAAAGCAACGTATTTGTTCTCGAAAAAGTTCACCACGCAAATGTGCAATCGTCACAGAGCAAATATTAAGAACTATGGCGCGACATACTAATTTAATATTAATTATAAATTTGAATTTCTTTTTCTTTCAAAATATGGATTTATGAATGGCTCAACGTCGCACGGATTATCCAAGGTGCCGAGTTAAGAAGTCTCGAAATCGGTTCGGTAATTTCTTAGGTTTTATGAACGATGAGCTTTTACCACTGGTATTGCGAACGACTCTTTGCCATTAAAACTTCGTGCAGAGAGAACGTTCTTCGCAAACAATAGATTCTCCGTGCCGGCTCCGTGATTCACAGAGAGCAAAAACTCGCGGAACTGCATTTCCTCTATTTTCCACCTCGGTGGGGCCACCGCGGAAAATTAAGGAAACTGATTAACGCGGCTGCTAATTTGTCCTAGCCGGCGCTGCCTTTAACTTAATACGACATGAAGTAGACGTGAAGAGAGGCAAAGGAGAGGGAGCAACGAGCGTAGACAATGGTGAGGCTGATACGCTTAGTGGAAGCAAACGGGTTTGTCAAGTTGAGGCTACCAGTCTGAGAGGAGAGTTTCGATGGTAGAGAGGATGCTCAGGACACTTAACTACCTCTAAATAACGGATGTAACGCTGTGTTTCGGCCGTTATCTTTGAATTAATCTAACCGTACCAACTACGCTCATAATGCGCGACGAAATTATTTCTATTGCCGATTAATTCGCGACAGATACATTTATAAGTAGAGGAGAAGGTGGTATTATTGCCAGTGTACATATTGTGGCCTCTTTTAATATCTCCGCTATTATATAGCGAATCCTAATGATTACTTATGGAATTATTAGTTCAGTAGCTCGCTGTTACACTATGACGCTAATATTACCAATACTCAATAGCTAGCACTTATTATAACGCATTTTTACTTTCAAGTATTTCGAAATGTTTCTGAGGTACACTTTAGCATTTAACCTACTTCCTCATTTTTCTTAAACTTGAGCGTATTATCACATGAATATATGTATTTTTGAGTGTGTTATTTACTATTTAACATTTTATTTGACTGTATATATTTTGAGTTATGCAAATTTAAACAATACCATGGCATTTTGCTAATGTGGCCATCTATGAATATTGATTACTCATAACCTCTTTTTTGAGATTTTCATATCAAAATAATTATTTGATAATCGATTGTATAGCTCTACGGTTAATCTATAGTTTATATTACGTGTACTATTTTTAATACTGAGCAGCTTATATATAGAAGTTGTGTGAATGTATATACATTCATTTGCATACATTTTATAATGTTTTACTCTTCTTTGTTAATTTTATAATCAAATACTGTTTTCTAAACAAAACTAATTTTAAGGTTATTTTTATGAAAGGCCACATTACCACCCATTTTTTCTTTGAGTCATGCAATGTCGCCACATTTTTATTAATAGTATCCTAAGTAATAAATATTTCGTAACTTTGAGTCCAGAATCGATTCAACAACATTTTAACGAATGTAATTGTCAAGTTTTAAACTTAAATATTGATTATTAACAAAGTTATTGTGTAAAATGTAACTGGGATGGGACATAATACCATCTTCTCCTCTATTTTGACTCGTATGTTAAACATAAAATCATTATGGTCGATTAATCATAATGAAATTATTTTAGCTTGCAATTCACACGATGCGCGATAAAAAAGTAAAAAACTTGAATAATGTTACTCGAGTATGAATATACAAAGAAACTCTGAAAATTAGGGAAATCAGGGAAAAAATAAGAAATTTTACAAAATTCTTTGGAAAATCAAAATTCTTAGCTTTAAAGAAGTTTAATATGCATACATCACACCTATGTAGTTTTAGAATACTACCAACTTAACAATTAAGTGCAAGCAATGTCAATAACATTAATAGTAATTTACATTGCTATGTTAAATTGAACCCTCCACAAAATATTTGACGGTTTCCGAATCAGGATGAAAATACAAGAATTTCAAATTGTTATTGAAAGCATCAGGGAAAATCATGAAATTTTCTCTGAAAATCTGGGAAAAGTTATGGAATGTTAGGATGAGGAATTTGTGACAACTCTGATATAACGTAGACATTATAATGTAAATATGCACATAATGTGCATACACAACATACACACTCTAAACGCGAAATGTACGAACATTCTTCCATCCTTTTCGGAGATCCATGGTTTTGAGACGACCATGTGTGCCTAAGTTGTATAGCGATATAGCGACATCGTCCATTAACGTATATCCGGGCCCGAGCGATTACGGTGTAATGGCGACGTCGATACAGCGACACGATCAATCTATGTCGCTCCTGGAGATTTATGAAAATACTTGCTTTCACTGTCATGTCGCGGCTTCGACGAAGAACGCCGAGGTATAAGTTCAGAAAAGTTCACGCGAAAATCCCCCGAGGGAGAACACAACGGACTTCGACGTCCACCTACGGTAGTCTCGCCTCTCTTCTTCTCTGTCTTCCCTTTTTTTTCTCTTCTTTTCGGACGGAAACTTCGGTTCAATCTTCCCTGCACCACATGCTGCGCGATATTAACGGATGGAAAAAGAAAACGTGGGACGACATTCTCAAAATGTTACCTGGGACGGGTCGCATTAAGATCATGAGTTTGATCTCTCGCTCTTTGTTAGCAATTAATGCCTCCCGCGGCGAAGTTTTTATCGGGAAGTTTTCATTATTCACGCGGGTCTTTCCAGCAGATGTAATGGCCCAGTATTATTAATAGAATTATGTAACTCTTCTCGCGTGCGCGCACGCTCTCCCATGCTATAATTACGCTCGAGAAGCTGCCGAGTGGGCAGTGTTAATTATTAATGAAGACATCATTCTGAAACGCGCGAGTGACAACGTCATGGCGATGTAACCGAACATCTGTCGTCGTTATCGCGGCGGGTTTATAATTGAACGTGTTAAAAACGTGTCGCTCGAGAGACATACGTCCGTTACGATTGCGAACGCGACATATCCGTTTCCCGTACTTCCCCGCAGATATTGACTAAACTTTTTCGAGCAGTTCCTCGCGCGCAGGTTGAAACTTCATCCTCTCTTGGTGACATCCTTTTTTTTTCCATTAGACATTATTCGAGAGCTGTATTTTTGCACGCTGGCGCTTCGTACGCGGCGGATGGACTCTTCAGGACTTTCTCTTTACTTTATTTTATAAAAGAAACGTCCGCGTTATGTCGCGAGTTTCTGAATTTTCCAGTATTATTCTCGATACGTTTCCCTCATCGACTATAGGTATGTGGAATACGACGGTCGCGTTAAAACGAAATAACGATCGGCGCAAAGTGAAATCTTCCTCGATGCGCGCGACACGAATTGATCGAAAAACTTGCCCAATCAACGTTACGACGCGCCGGATTTCATGAATCGACAAAGTCGAAACTGCTCTTCTCAATTTGTCTCTAATTTTTACAATTAGATTAGGGATCGGCGGTTTCCACGTAACAATTTAGGCGAAACGATTTCACATATCGATCTCGGAATCGCGAACCGTTTTGCACAGCTCTGAGCGAAACGCGCGACCGAATACCGATTTGGATCGATAATGAATTCATTAAATGCGTTTCGAATGCTACACGACCATCGCTTCTGCCATTAGCACGCCGCTGGACATTTCGACCAGCGCCTCGGGTCTTTGAGGGTTAATTGCGGACGTGTTGCGGAATTTCGTTAATCGAAACGGCTTTCAAGGTTTCTCTGCTATTTAAAATACACGCGTCGGGCCAGCGAACGATTAGTCCATTGACAGTTACTTTTGTACTCGCTTGTGTATAAATTGGACGTAATCAATGTGAGTAAATGCAGATTTTCAGAAGATAATATTCAATATCTTGAGATCAATAGGCATTTGCAGCATGAAAGCCACGATTGTTGACATTGAATTACATGAATTAATTAAGGGAGCCGGATAATAGTCAGGTGTACCTATTATTACAAACGTGTACCAAATTGAACGTTATCAATAATTTTGTAACCATTAAGCTTACAGGAAAGCTATTATAGTGGCACTGAAACAGTGTCATATTTTGAAGCAAGGAATATAATTAAATAATGAATTATAACAAATCTTTCTGAAGAAACTGCAAGGTTTTCAAAATAGACTCGTATCCTTTAAAGATTAAAATCTTCTTGATTACATATATTCGAATAATGAATATTGTATGTATTTGAAATCTGGAATATTGATTAAAACGACGATTTCATGTTTCTTTTAAATAATTAAGTTGATTTATTTCTATTCACACAAAAAGTATATTTTTTCCAAAATCTGATCCCTATTATATTTAAATTTGTCAGTGATTAAAAGTCGTAAAAAAACGAGACACTACACCAACTGTGAGTTGTTAAGGTACATACATGAAATTATAACGAATCCGTGAAGGGATTTCTTGCATTTTCCACGTATAATGGCGGAGGCTTGCGGCTTTTCTGCTGCCGTTGCTGCACCACCGTAGCAACGGCACCAGCGACTACTCCTGTAACCGGAGGGGAAGTAAACGGCTTGTTGCGCGTCGGTGAAGCCCATTTTATGCCTTGGAAAAAGCGGGAATTCAAATGAGCACCGTTACGTCGGGGCGTTTATATGATAAAGAGTCGCCCTTAAACAATATTTATGCCCGTCGTTGGTGCCGGAGGCATGCAATAAATACTAAGCCTATGCTAATCTTTATACTTGCTCCCTTGCTCGTGCTGATAAGGTCTTTTAAAATTCCATCCAAAACCAGGATGGCGTGAGTTAAAGTAAACGTCGTATCAATTATTGACAAAAGACTTTGGTAAGAGATTGGTGTTTAAATTCGTTAAAACAAGAGCTCTGCAATTCGATGTTGTGATTCTGATAAAATGGTGTGCCTTCCAACAAGCGACACAGTGCGACACCGTGATCATGTCATCTTTGTTTAACATTGGCAAACAATAAGGATGTAATGATTCATTGTGTCACACCGTATTATTTGTGTCGCTTGTAGGAAGGCACACATAGTTTGGTACATCACTGTTATTTTTCTAATACATTTAACATGATATAATACTGTTAATGAAATATAATTTAATTGCTAATTTCTTTATTAAGGACAGAATAATCATGAAAAAAAAAACGTTGTAGCTGGATATGAATGGATAACATTAAATCATAAAGTAATGTGTTCATTGAAAAAAAAAGTTGAAATATTCAGAAGCCAATTGGGTGCGTTCAACAGAAAAAGCAGCTGTGCAACTGTTGTAGGAACCAATTATATTGAAGAATCACTAAGCGCTAACTGATTAGTTTTCTCTGCTGAACGCAGTCATTGTTACTTGTGTCGTTGTCTTTTATATTTATTGGTTATAAAAAAAATTGACTGTGATGAGAGAGACGGAATATACATTTCGGCGAATATCTCATTTTTATTATTAATTGTAAAAAAATAAAATATAGATGGTCTATTTATTATAATACAATTTTATTTCGCCATATTTAAATAAGAATTCATTTCAATGAAATACACATTATATCTTACAAATAAATTTTCAATTATCTTTTTCTCATGATCAGTGTCTACAAGTAGTAACAAAGAGATCGATTCAACATAATATTGTTCTATAGAACAAAAAGGTTTGAAAAACGAAAAGGTAGATTTTTACGTGATCTTCATTTCGGATGGGAAGTCTCTTCGTCCCCGTTGTTTCAATGGCAGGAACCTACAGCGGTCCAATGTCCCGGCGCGCGACAAAATCGAGAGCGGTGAGGCGAGACGCGAGATCGCTTACCTTCTTTCTCACATCGGTCAACGACAAAAAGTCCGAAGGACCCTTGCGTCACGAGCGAAATGGCGCCGTGGACTTCCTATCCCCCGAGTTTTTCTCCTCGTGTAGCGGCTACACCGAGTCCGTCTCGTCACGCGGGAGGAGAACGGAGGCAGCCGACCGAATCGAATGGAAACTCGTTTCTTGGAAATAGCCTACCGGAAATTTACGGAAGGAATTGGCCTTCCCATGCGAAATCTGACCAACGAGGTATCCACTTACTCGAATCGGTCCAGCCGGATTGCGCCTCCGGCCAAAATGAGAGAGAGAAAAGGGAAAAAGAGAGAGATAGAGAGAGAGAGATGTGGTGTGAACCATGACGACAACGATCGGAGGATGTTTCGTCGAAAAACGAAATTTCATAAGCCGGATCTCTTAATCCCATCACAAAATCGGAGAGACTTTGCGTATCATTCGATCGACGTTGATCTGACGGCGATCAGCAAATCACCGGTATTCCTGATATTGAGTCACATGCGAATATTACTTATCGATTTACACGCGTATATGCGTCGTTCCTTGTCCGTAAACGTTTGCTGGAAAAATTGTCTGTAAAATTCGTTTTTCGCGGCGAGCTTCAGAGATTGGAGAGAAATTCGCTGTCAGACCTCTGCAAAGTTTCGGAAAAATATAAGTGAGGAATTTTTATTCTTTGAAAGAATCAGTAAACGTAATTCACGTACTTCTAATTAATTTATGTGGCACATCAGCTATAAAAATTGTAAAATTTGATTATTTAAGCAAATAAAACGTCTGTTTTCAGTTCCTTTGGTGAACATCAGCGTGGTCGAAGGAAGGCCTGCCGAATTGCCGTGCGACATAACTCCCCCTGGCGAAGACACGCTGCACATGGTTTTCTGGTTTAAAGACGAAGCCGGAGTACCGCTGTACACGTGAGTTTGCAATCTTGTTCTTGTCGCATGCAAAATCTCTGCGGAATTAGCATTCATGAAATTGTGTTGACTACGAAACGGCGGTAGCTTCAAGACAACTAGACAACGAAATATCAAATAAAAATTCTGAAAATAATTCTTGGAAATATGTTCTTAATAAATTTTTAATTGATATATTTTTACAAAGCATTAATTGAATAATTTGAAAAAAATGATGTTTCGTATATTTTTAGAATTTTATTTATTTCGTAATATTATATATATGTATATAAATTGCATATTCCTCGATCTTAGCATCTATGCTCCGTTAAAAGGAATTGATATATTTCGATATCTCTCTTCAACTCCATCAATATCTCTCTTCAATTTAATACTTAAAAGAGAGAAAGAGAGAGCTATGATTCAAATTATGTCACTTCTTCTAAACTGATAGTGACAACTTTATAGGAATGTGCAGTTTATTCTTATTACGTCTATGATCATGAAGTTAACATGCTGTTCGCATTTCGGTATTCATTCATTTTTATTATCGACTGTAGAAAAAAAAAAATACACAATGGTTTATTCGCTTCGAAGAATTTGATTAAAGCCTCTGACGAGAGAGGCAAGCATTCATATATGATTCATATTGACAATTATCGGAATTGATTTCTGATGGAAATTTGTGCTTTGACTTATTCAATTTTCTGACTCATACATACGTTTCTAAAAATTCCCAGGGTATTCTAAGGATCTACGAACCTCGCGACTAATATGTAGTAAAGCCGCTCCTATTGCAGCGCCCTTCTTTATTACGACACCGTGAAACGAGTCCGACTCACCTCCCGTTATTAAACGTACATCACCACTCGCTCCACTCGTTCGTCTGGTGCTCCGTTGCCGTCGACGGAAATTCCCCTTTCGCATTCCACATCCTTGATGTTACGATATTCTCCCTTACGAATAAGTAGTTCTCGAATTATATGTTCGTGTACGATCCCTTTACCTCTGCTTTTTCATTCGCCCGAACAGGACTCGCAAGAAACATCTTTCCCGAACGTGCCTGCTTTCGGGAGCGGAGCTTCCGCGACTTTCGCAGGGGATCGCTTATCGATAGTACCTCCAATAACACTTACGTAGCGATCATTAGAATTTTAACGACGCGAGGAATCTGCTCAATTAAGCACAATGCGGCTATTGATACCGAATGCGTTGTTTGAGTGCGCATTGCGAAGCGTGGATCGCTCGAGCGTGCTATTAACTCGTATGCTCGACCTCTTCGATATTTTTCGATCCACGCGGATTGAAGACAAACAATGTGTTTCGACAGAACGCAAATAGAGGTAGGAAACGCTTAACCGGTTCACGATAACATATATTCACGAATACATATATATACGTAACGTATATTCGACGCGCGCACTTTTCTCTGCCGGCCTTTACCTCCGCTCGTGGCATGCAATTCTCCCTCCCTCCCCCCGATTCTTTCGAACAGTGTTCTCTTCGTTTTTATCTCCAGCCACTCGATTCGTCGTTATCAAATCGATATTGCGGGAACGCTCGTAGGAGAACAAACCCTTAGATATGCTCAATAATAAAGGGATTTGCTTGAGTTAACCTTGCAGATGATTCGTATTTTCTTCATATTAAATAAAAAATGTAGAATCTAAAATTGCACGGTTCCACGAGAAAAATGTCCATAAAATCATCTCTGCTATTATCAATACTTAATATCTTCGAAAATATTTTATCACTTCGCCGTCTATCAGTCAAAATTTTGAGAGATCTAACGTTAAACTAATTTATGTTACAATTATATAATATATTTAAAAAAATTTTGCGTGTCACATCGTAGAACATCTTGATGATTAGAATTGTTTTTAGTATTCAGAAAATTATAAAAAAGATTCATATTTTTTTCTTAGGCTAAAAAAAAGATATTTTTGCTGTATTAGTGAATATATTATATGTATTACATTTTTTATACATTATAATTACATACTATTATATATTTTTGTCTATTATATCATACATTATAATATATACAGGATGTTTGATTTAATCTCTCCACGTCGATATTTCGGTAATTATCAAACTTTAAATGCGAAGTAAAAAAATTTTTTTTCAATGGGATTATATTGAGATAATTTTCAGTGATGGAACCGTATTCATCAAAAAATTCGACTATCTTCTCCTCCTTCAAAATTTTATAGAGGATGAGTACAGTTCTGTCACACTAAAAATTATCTCAAAGTAATCCCATTAAAGAGAATTTTTTAAATTTGTCGTCTAACTTTAATAGTTTCCGAGATATCGGCGTGGACAGATTGATGGAACGTCCTGTATATAACACATATTATAATAGGTATATCATAAAGAAGAGAGGAGTGCTTTTCTTTAAAATGCGCCGTGCCTGTCGATAATTTCGAATTATTTTGCGAGCGTCGCTCTTTTCTGAGGAAACCGAATTTCGAGATTCCCATTAATTGCTAACTCAATTTTTAAGCGAATTTTTTGTACCTAAATGCACGCGCTTAATGAGAATTAGAACGCCGCACAATCAACTTCCGTGGCGTGTAATTATGGCGTGTCAATAAATTTCAATCGACGAGCATAAGGGGAGTGGTTTGCTGCTCGATGTTTCCCAGATTCAGTTTGGCAGCTTTATCGGCGTTATAATTGATAACTATGGTGACGCCTCTCCAATGTTCGTTTAATGTTACAGTAATACCGGAGATTTCATGAGACTATCAGGTAAAACTTCATTATAAATGCATTCTTTTTCGCCATTGGACTTTATACAATCGCGCATAAAGATATCGGATTAAACGTAGCTTAATCTCGTTCCACGATGTATTAGGATGATCACAGTATTGTCTGCATCTCTCGACATTTAAATTTTTAATTTTCCTGTTTGAATTAAATCTTCAAGTCGACCTTTAAAGAACGTTTTCGAGATAATGCAAAAGTAGGACGAATATTATATGTTCCGTAAAATCGACGATAATTAAATTACTGTAATTGCCGTTTTCAAAGTGCCTTTTAAAATTTTCATCATTTAGATGTCAAACTGGCTGCGCCAAGCGGAATTACAGCAATAACTATTACCAAATTGGCACTGTACTCTTAAAGAATATCTCTATATCGTATCTCTATACTGAGAGGTGAAGCTCCTCACGATATTTAATTTCCCAGCTGCGTTTTTCCAGATACAGGTACTCGGCGAGCAATTCCGTCCGTCCCGGGTCGTTGCGTTACGGTGTTCAAAGTACCGAATTAAAGTCTTGATGAAACATAATTGGGGGAGGGGTGCTGGTATCGGTGTATATATCTCTCGCGTACCTTTACCTTCGGGCACCGTTTCCGGGAGCTATCCAGCGTAACGATTATTACGGAAGAAAGTGGCGGAGGGACCAAAGGAAGGCGCTCGCGAGTCTACGGACACGTATTATCAGCGCACGCCGTCTACCTCTATTCGTCCCAGGACGACCTACAATTGCGGCCTCTCCCTCGTCTCTCACAACTATACCGCACCGCGGGCTCCTAATGGCGACGACGTTTGTCGCGATAAATGAGAGTAAATGGCGTTAATACAGAAACTTTTTCCTTTCTGCACACAACATTGGGACTTTCGTGCAGCCTAGATATTTTTCAAGGCGGACACGCACGACGGACTAGAAATCAAAAAACGATTTTCAGATCCGTTGATTCATAACGGAGGGCGCAACCCGCGACTCAATTAATCTCCTTGCGGCGTTGTTAATAGATCAAGTTCAAAGTTGCCACAGTGTTAGGCACGACTCGCGGAAAGTCACGCGATCGATGAACGCTTATAAACGTCTATGTATGCGTATACAAGTAGAAAAATATCATTCTGCAGAAAAGTAACTATATTCAATTTATATTATACTTTCCTCTTAAATAACAGTTATTTTTAACAAAGAATATTTCCTTGAATAATCTTAAAATATATTTATATATATATATGCCAACTTTTAGGAAAACTCATTATTATTATATACTCAAAACAAGAATTTATTTTTTTAAAAGAATATTATAAAATTAATCGAAGAAGAGACTTCATAATAAGCAAATTGAATTTGTTTTAATTTATAATTTTGATTGAAGCATCAAACTTACTAAGATTCAGAATGTATTGAATAAATTTGATGTTTGTGATGAACTATTATAGATTTGTGAGTATATAAACTTTTGAAATAAGTAATTAATACTTGCGTACAGTATTTTTCTATATATATTTATTTTAATTCTGGATTTTCAAATCCGCAAAAGTAATATATATGAAAATTATTGCGCTAAATTGGTAAAACAAGATGATTTTAGGATCCTCTTAGGTGTACAAATTTTTGGGAGATTCAAGTAACGCGAACAGTCCAAATAACTCGCGTTAGTCACGTCCAACGTCAGGAACTTAGCGCCGACCTGTTCACGCGACTGTAAAATTTTTGTTGCAAAAAAAGAACAAAGAAACATGATTTCCGCCGACGCTTTTATTTGACCAGTGTTGTAAAACATGCTTACGTCGCGCACGCGAGATGTACAATGTAAATCTATTGCGGCAAGAGCTAAATGTCAAGAACCGAGGTACGGTTTAGCATTCGCATACGTTTATTTCCGCAAACATATATCTGCGATGACTGCTGAATGGACATTGTGCGATTTATCTATCGTGCAATTTTTACCGAAGGAAAAACTTCCGAAAAATTTCAGTCTTTATCCATGATTATCTCTCTATCGTGAGTATACTGTACCAATTTACGTGCTCATGCACGCGTCGGGATGCGAAACGTAAGAGAAGCGCTTGCTCGCCTTTTAGAGAAACGAGGGAAGATTTAACGCATCGTGCATATCAAAAAACTTCATGCGAATTAAGCGAATCTAACACCGCACGTTTTATGTTTCCGCGAGTAGACGGAATTTCTTATACCTGCCACGTTCATTAACCCTACATTACTCTTGTGTTTTTTTAACGTAATTACTCGCATAGGATGTTTCTGACATCCTATTATTATATCTCAATTTTCATTATTCTCATTTTTTATTTATAATTAAATAAAAATTGATAATATTCTGTACATTTTTTAGATAGATGCAATGTTTTTTAATTGTGAAGTAATTGGCGCTAAATATAATAATGTGTATGGAAGGAATAGTTTTTCTAAGATATTTAGAAATTTTGCTAGATACAAATACGATAATAATTTTGTCATAATATGTACTAATAAAAATTAATTAAAGGCCAAAACCAAGCAAATAAACAGGATGTTGTAAATAAAATTAATATATCAATAATTATATACAAATTGAGATGTATAACCGTAAGGGAAACTAGTTTCGATCCTAGTTATAATCCTATCTATAATCTTCATCAACCGCAATAATTTTGTCAAATCATGAAAATAATTATTTAGGATGTTCAAGCATGATAAGTTTAAAAAACTATAAAAAGTTTTGACAGTTTAGTAACTAGTTTTTGAAGCGCCCTACATAATTATTTTAATGATTCAACACAAAATTATTTTCATCTCTCTACCCAGCTAAATTTTTAAATATTTCAGCAAAACTGTTTTTTTCTAGTACTCATTTATCGAATTCATAAGACTGGGCTATCCTGAACACACTCCATGCGAATAATGAAGGGTTAATCGCGATTAACGTGACATCGTACAGTACATTCCGCGACTTGACAACTCCTTCGCAGGACTTGCGTCATCACGATGGCGTCTCTTTGGACGAGCAACGCGCGGAGGGTATCTACGCGAACGCGCCTGGTCGTGTGCAAGCACTTAACCCGTTGTTTATCGCTGCCATCTCATTAGAGAAGTATTCCGAAGCCCGTGGACATATCGATGTTGCGTGCGTGCGCGGAGGAGGAGCACTAATTATAACATACCATGCGAGGAAGGCCCGGTATGCGAGCTATGCGCGCGGCCAAAAGCGTCCCTCCCATTCACCCCCTTTCTATCCCTTCTCGTTGGCATCACACACACACATACCCACACAACAACACCATCAGACACCAGCGTTGTTACGTCGACGCTGCTGTCTATCTCGCGTTATCAAATATTTATGCGTACTCACTTGCATCACTATGCGCTGTCTGGACCTTTGTGTCCACTTTTTATCTTGCCCAAAGGGCTCAGCCGGATCTTTTCTGTTTTTTTGTTCGTACACGGAATAAACTAGTTTAGAGCGCGCTGTGGATAGTCTTAGATAGCTTTAGATCAGCACCCAGGTATCGATCTTCTCCAAATTCAATTTCGCTGCCGCTTTCGGCGGTAGTTTATCGTCCTCTTTGTCTAGATCAATCGAGTTGAATTTCTATTTCGACCTAGATGAGATTTATAAAAAGTAGATTGGTGGAAATAATAAATACAGAGAACCGATAAAAAATTATTTTAAAATCATTTAATAAATTATTAAACATTCGCTATGCCTTTCTTTCTTCATACCTACTGTTTTTCTTATTATTCGGCCAATTTTTTCTTTTCTTCTGATTTAAAAAAAGGAACTTCTAAATTCTAAGGAATCATTTTTTCGACAGTATTCAATCTGGAATTATTGAAATCATTCTTCTGTTATTTAAGTTTACTGCAAAGTTTATTAGCGAGTCGTGCAGCGAAAAATCAGACCAGTTCGCTGAAAACTTCGAAAGTGATGTTTTCACGCAAATGACTATGCATCGTCACGGATAAGAGAATACGGACGACGCGTCGCATCGAACGCGAGAGAATGCACGCCATAATCGTGATGGCGGAATTACCTGCGGCGAATAGCTCGAACGCATCGAGCGTAATCGAACGATACCATAAATTTGGACGAACAACGTAGCCGCCATACTTTCTCGCAACGACCGTTCGCCGTTGCACGCGGAGAGTTCGTTTAACGGTGAAATTCCTCGAGAGAAGCGCTTCTAATGCCGCACTATATCGCCGTTATTCTCCTCTTCTTGGACGTTATTATCAATTTTCGAATAATTACAGTAATTTTTGGTTCCGCCGTTGTGTTCGACGATAATACTCTGATTAATTGCCAAGTCGGTTGAAGAAGTTGCACGTGTTCTGGCCGCAGTACGTTTTTATATTACTTTTGTGTAAGAATTACGTGCATCGCGTAAATAATCGATAGAATTACGGATTATAGTAGGTAATAAAGGTAATAATGGATAAATTTGGAATTATTAAAACAATTATTAAAATAATTAAATACATTAAATTCATTAAACTAAATTCTCTTTAATATTAAACAAACGTATATTAAAAATCGTCTTGCCTTAATCAGCACAGGTTTCTGTCGAATTTAATATATGAACGATTCATTGCGCTCAATACTATGGATATAAACGGATTAATTGTGGTCATTATTACAATTGTATTGTAGAAGCGCGTTACAAAGCATATGTTATATGTTAAGCATATTATTACGTGTTCTAATGGGATATTCATTAACCGCTAAGAATATAGTATTTTCTCAAATATCATCTTGTGATGCAAACTGTACGTTTCGTATATAAATAGTCTTGACTTTTATTCCGCATGACATCTGACTTTAAATTCACAATCAATAATTCAGAAAGGGCAGTCGATATTTTCGTCTCAGCTATTGTCAGCTGGATTACTTGAGTGAACGCTTCACAATTTGATCTCTGCGATAGTGTCATAAATCGACGAATTAACCTTCGACATCAGACTCGCATGAGGTCGGTGCTGCTACGATCGATCAGCGAACCGGTAAACATTCTGCAGCATTCGCTTTTTCGTCTATTACAGTTACACAAAATTATTCGAGTGCTCTCAGTTTATTTGCTTCGAGTTATGTAATTACATCAAATATTGTACGATAATTGCGTGATAAGTGAGTCGAGACGTGAAAAATTCATCAATGAATGTGGGGTAAAGAGAAGAATAATAATGAAATTATGATATATTAAAATGAGAAACATAGTTATTAAAGCTGTTTTTCCTTACTTTCCATGATTTAATCTAAGTAAATTATTGATAGCATTAAGCAATGCAATAATATTTTTCTCCATCCGTCACATAAAATGGAGAAAGAGATGAAATTTTAATGCGTTTAAAGTTTCCTCGCGAATCCAAGATTTCGTTCGGCGATGGGGAGGGACGAGACGGACGAAAATTGTCAAAAATTTCCATCGCAGAATCATTCGCCGATTACATTTATGGCGGAAACCTCGGGCGGGATTTCAGCCGCAGGAAGTCGAGAGCTCAAAGACCTTTCGGCGAAACCAGGCCGTGGATCTTGGGGATTCATCCCTGGATTACGAGGCGTGTGGAAACTGTCCAGGGGTCGTGGCCCTGGGCCACGCTCCCGGGGGTTGTAGGTCAGAAGCTACGACTGTTCTATATGCACTACCGAGAATTCGGAGCTCGGCTCGATCTCCATCAATATCTATGATTATTAACGTAATTTTTGGCAGTCGAGAAAACGGTAGCGTTTCGTGATGGAGGATTGTTTGCGTTATGCGATCGTTTCCCGCGATAAAATCCCGAACTGTTTGCAACAATAACTTCCGGTCGATTGGCGATCAGTACTCTCGCGCCGATTATGGTATTATCGTAGCTACGTGCCCAGATCCAATCAGATTTATTGTTTACATCCGTAAATCTGATTAATCGCTGACTACAATTAACGATATATTGTAGTTCACACGCACACATGTAAATATAAGCACCTATGAAAATTACGCTACATTTCTATGGCAACGTAGTTTAATAGTTTAACAAACTGATATTAATATCTGCTATCATATTCATCGCGCTCGTATCTATGTAGCCCCTGCGGACTCAAAAAGCATGAACACCTATCGAGACAAATTTCAATCGAGCCAAAAAGAGAAAGAAAGAGAGGGTTTAGTACACCGTATTTCTTACAAATTCCATAAATCAACGTATCCTCACGTCTCGGTCGTTATCTTGCCTCACTCTTTTCTCCCCTTTTCTTCAGCGATACCATCTCTTTCTTTTCTTTTGTCTTTTTCTCTCTCCCTCTTTCTCCAACAAGACACTCTTGGCATTATGCAGCAAATAAGCGGTAACAACGACCGGTCCTTTCGCTCTCTTACCATCAACGTCAGGCGCAACCATAATCAAGAAGCTTACAACGTGTACATGGCTGTATATATGTATATACAAAGTATACAGAGCCCTCAAAAAATCTGGAAAATGCTTTTTTAAATAAATCAATTTTTTATTGCATATTCTTGCAGCTTACTTCAATAACTTTCAAAATAATAAATATTTTTTTGTTAACCACATTTTGAGTTTGAGGCTTGAGTACCACCAGCATTAACATTATCCAAGATCTGTTCGATTGACGGCTAAAACCTTTCAAATGTTGTTCAGGATCATGATTTTGAAGTTATAAGTCAAGGTAAATGCAGGTTATTCCTCTTATTTTCAGTGTTAGTGTAAAAAAATGAGATGCAGATTATAACTACCTTTCTGCTATCATATACCTCTCTTACCATCAGCAAGCGCAACCATAATCAAGTAGCTTACAACGTGTACTCTCTCGGTTGTATATAGAATATATATAACCCAGGTACTTGCATATCAGGCAAGTTTACATCGTACCGCGTTGCGCGTGCGATTCATGTGAGTATTTCTCGTCGTGCGGAGTGATCCACGCATATAGGCTCTACCTCCAGCGATCGCCGTAGTGCACGCGCTCGTTGCGAGAGGGGGTGCTTAGTGATGGTCGGGGTGAGTGGGCAGTGGCGTGCAGGGGTCGAACAAACCACGGTCGGCATGCAACCGAGTCTAGCCACCACCGCCAACACTATCATCCCTGCGGAATAGATTATAGAATAATATCGAGATTTGAATCACATAATGCCTGCGGAACCTCCAGCCTGTGGTCTCTCGAAATCGAGCCCGCCTCCTCTCCGTGCCGCCTCCATTGCCGCTACTACCGCCGTCACCCACGTATGGACTCCTTGGGCACGAAAGCGACCAAGCGAACAGATTTAATGGTCGCCCGTGTCGATATCGGGCACGGCGATCTCTCGAAAACGGCGCCTTTTTGTTGAAATTCTTCCTTGCAAATTAAAATCACCCGGACCGTATTCAACCGACACTAAAGAATTCTCGCCGGAAGAGAAGTGTGCTATTTTTCGTACAATTCGCCTCGACGTTTACCGTCTCGTTGCGGGTGCAGATATGAATAAAATTTCAATTAATCTTGTAAAAATTGCAGAGCATACATTTCGTCAGAGAATTAATTACTGACTATATGTATTATAAAATATAATTAACATAAATTCCCCAAAGTTAAGATTTTCTAAAGAGAAAATATGATTTTTCTAAGAATATCTTAAATTGTTCTTCATATCGTTTGTTTGATAAAAAATTAACACGTCTCAAAATTAGTAACTTTTCAGGAGAACATTTTTAAAACTCTGTAATAGAACAACGTTTTAAAGAACGTTTTAAGAAAAAGTGGCATAATTCCAAATAAGATATTTGTCTATAAATCAGCGCCGACAATACTTCTTCACAATATTTAATTTAAAAAATATCTCTTGTCTACAAACAATTATTGCGAATTTGATCAGAGAACAAGAGACACTTCTGCTCTGTAGCGGTTAATTGGATTACAAATATATCATTTTTCCAACAAAAAATATGTCTTTAAAGATTTATCTTAATTTGCACCTCTTAATAAAATTATAATAAATATTTCAAAAATGTTAATTTTGGTTTGTGTCACTTTCAAACAAACAACATGTCAACTTTAACGTTTAATAAAGAAATTTCAGTATGTTACGATGAAAAATTAAACGACGATGTTTTCTAAATGTATAATGATAAAGAATCTCAATTTCTTTTTTAAGAAACCTAAGAAAAGTTAAAACAATTTTTATCAGGAGATTAATATCGTTGACCAAGATTCTCTTCGCGATTCTCACATCGCTCCTTAATTACACCGCGTTCGAATTAAGTGTGTATGAAAGACACATATGAAAGATGTATTAGCGATCCTAATGTTCGACGACGATTCCCGCGGTGCAGGCCACTCCCATCGCTCAAGTATTCACGACACCGTAACCCGTCGCGACTATGATTGCGTCGGTGGATTTCACGAGAGCATCCCTACTGTTCTCGTAATCCGCGGCGTCGGATTGTTTTAGCCTTTGGACTATGTGCAGCTTATACGCGCCGCATTACTGCTTCCTCTCGTAAAGCATTTTAGTACGTTCCTCGTTTTCGTGTGAAACTACGCGAAATACAGTGCCAAGGATCGTTTGTCAGTGCGTAACCGTACCAGTTAGCATCTCTGTGGTACAATGCACGACACATTTTCCCTCCTCGGTTTGTTCTTTCACACCGGCACATTGTGTTTCCAGTGTCGTATTCCTTCCGGAGATCCGTTCTGTAAACTATCGGCGAAAATTGCTTCATTTAAGTTTTATCGTGGCTCATTTCGGCGTTACGGTCGCCGATGGTTGATTTCACAACTGACGGAGATGGTCACAACTGACACCACGGGACAAGCGAATACTATTCCAAGGGGAAGTCGCTGACAACTATCCCCCGGTACAAATATTATCTTTCCGTGGATTTTATTGCGGTGATTTCATCATTCATTGCGAATTGACTGCAAGACCGCCACTTGTAACTCCTGTCGTTACTATCGCCATAACAATAATGGCTGTACTATGCCACATCAAATTTCTGATAGACGAGATCAAACGAGTGCGATAAATCCGGATCGAAATGGTATCGAGATAAAATTTTGATGTCCCGAGGCGACCGTCCGCGTAGTGATGCGGTGCGAGTTCCAACGATAGATGATTCCTTCTCTATTGTGCTTTTTCACAGTAGATTATTACGTTCATTACTCGAGAATTAAAAAACATCCTTCATTCAGTCATACTGTGTGATAACACGAAATCGTCAAGCTGTCAATAAAATTGTTCGAAAGATTCTATCGTTTGCTATCAATAAAACGTCGTTAATTATAATTTTATCTCTGGCAATACGATGGGAAACAACTCGAAGTGGCATGAAACGTTGTTAGACTTTAAAACGACGTAAATAAAAGACGTGCCGGATCGATGACTCTTTGCTAATTCTCTTTGCTAATTCTCTTTCCGATTTTCTACGTCGCGTGCTGGATTCCGAACGAGCTGTGCGACGGCGCTTTTCGAAGACGTCGTCAGAATAATAAAACCGTGCGCGAATCAAAAGTTATACGACCGTTAGTATCAACGACTCCGTGGATGACGCCTTGTCTCTCGGATTGTATGGCAATAATCGGAAACTGCCGGCGCGGAAACTACCGAATGAGCGGAAATATCGGTAAAATAAAGATCGCAGATTGTCCGGCAGTATACGCTTCGGGAATTAAGTTCGTTGTAACCCACCTTGGTGCAAACTCCCCGTTTTTGCAAACTTATGTTTGGACTTCAAACGCCCCCTTGATGATATCGTTTACCCACTGGTCTTAGAAAGACTTCGTGGTTTTTCCGTTTCAGCAAATCGATATCACTTGGGTATACTGTGTGGGAACGATTCCGTTGTTCCCACACAGCACATCCAAGTGACACAACATCAATACAAAAAATATTAAATTTTTATAAATATGTGTTTTAAATAAATATTTAATAAATAAAATATTATATATTTTTTTTATACATTTGGTACAAGAACCATTAATTTGATTTAATTATCATTTTTTATTGAGTAAATATTTACTTACGATTAGTACTATCAAAGAGATATGTATTAAGATTTAATAAAGTTTTTTCCAGTGTATGATATCAGTGAATGGGGAGATATAAATATCGTGACATTTGTCCTTTGGATGGGATGTGCTGTGTGAAACGTTACTATTTCATACTATTCTTTGCACGTAGCGAGGAATTATTGGGTAAGATATCGACAGATAGATAGATAGAGCCCTCTAAAAATATACAAGTTATATAGACTATGATGATGTATAGAGAGGATTTTTTATTAGTAACGTGTCATTACATATTTTGCAACGTATCTCAGGGATGTTAGGGTCACAGTCGCTGGTTACCGCTGACCGCTGCACCGCCACAGTATAAGTAAGAACAGTAAGTTCACTTTGTGTCTACACCTTTGATCTTGATGGCCATCTATTGACCATGTTGTTAGCTGTGTGAAGGACCTATAAGAGCAAAGTTATCAAAGTTGGTTTGCTCTTACTGGTTGGTGTTCTAAATCTAATCATAACCCTAGACCGTAGCGTGATAACTTTATTTGAATAGAAAAAACTGATTGACGAATATTGTAATTCCCATGTTACTATACTGTTAAATATTGAGAAGCAATAGTAACCCAATCCCTAGAGTTAAATGACATTTCATTATTTTTTTAATTTTCACGTATGTGAAAATGTAAATCGACCCATTTCTGGTTGGTTTCAAAGTAGACATTGTCCATATTAAGTAGGCACTTAGTAAATAATAAATTAAAAGTAGATAAAAAACGAGTCAAATTTAATACATTTTCTTGAGTTCAATTGTTTAACTCCATTGTTTTAGTTAAATTAATGATATATTGAGTAGAAACAGTGGGGAACTTATATTATAGAAATGATTAAAAATAACTCGAATTGAATATAATTTGATATTAAATTCAATAACGAATTCAATTGGACGCATTCAATGCGTACTGGTATATATTAAAACCATACATAAATTAACGTAAAGATGTGTGTTTAATATAAATATAAATACAAGTCAAACTGTGAAATCCTCAATACATTTTATTGTGTTAAGTAAAATATGTATCTTATAATTCAAAATATTTGCATTTCACTTTTACATTCAGATTAAATCAGTGTATCATTAATATACACCAGAGTATGTTTAACCGAATTCGCTGTAGCAGTGCAGTGTAGCGATTCGCACATGTATAAAGAGCTGCGCACAATCAAAGGAATAGGGAACAAAGAACAGAGAATAAGAATTTTAACCTATCGGAACAATGTACTATGGAATACACAGTTCCTGATAGGTTAAAATTCTTATTCCGTTCTCTGTTCCCTATTGCTTGGATTGTGCGCAGCCACCATAAAAGCGTTGAGTAACTCCAATATTGTATAGGAGTAAACCTACTGTGTTCTTATTTTATACTGTGCTGTTGCGTGTAAATCTGGTGTAAAGGATGCCATTGTGCATCAAAGGAGTGAATGTTCCTAAATTGCTATAGTACGCTGCTTCGCGGACGTTTACGAAGAACGCGTGTTCGTACGAAATTGCTGGCTTCGAATGGCATTAAGTGCGCTCACTCCCGTCCAATGTATGTGGCTTCAAGCCGACCGTCGACGTTAACGCACATGGCACGGATGTAGAGCTCGTTACAGGCAGAAGATGAAAGTCGTTAACGTCCTATATATCGCATTCGCGTATGGTACGTGCGTAAAGTCTAAATTTCAGCGTCGTGCAAGACCAAAGGCATAACGTTTACACACGTATCGCACGTGCAAATTACGTGCGACAATATTGCGTTCCAACGTCAATCCGCGTGGAAGTGAAAATAAATCCACGATTCAACTCGGATCTTAACGAGTCTGAATTGAGATGCAGTTTACGAGGTGCACACGTCAGTCACCCAAGACGTGTCCCGTTACAACAACGTAAATAGCTCTACCTTGACTACGGGAAGGATAGTAGCGGTGTTTCATTAAAATTCAGGACGTGCACGATTAAACCCAGAACTCGTCCAACTCGATTTCGAGTCCATCTCGCGGTCGTCCACCGTCGGCATATCAAAGACGCGTTTCGTGCTTGTACCGAAATCGACGTGACTTGACGTATCTTCAGAGGAACTGATCAAAACGTAAATAAGAAAAAGGGCGGCTATAAAATCGACGGCGGGTGTACGTTGATAATTATCAAACTGATGCCAGTTTCGTTGTCCATCGCAGAGCGTCCGGGGTCGCGGGCTCTAACGGACAGGTGTAAAATTGGATTGCGGTAAATCTTAGGCTGCTGTCGGGGGTGTGCCCGCTGAAATGTGGATTAATTACGCACGTTGACAGTGTTGCGGTCTAACGCTTGCGGCGACCGCCGCCTCCTCACCGCGCCGCGCCGGTTGACACGCCGGAGATCATTCCGATTGTGAATCTCTCTCTTCCTCGTCCTTTCCCTCGCACCGCTGATCATGCGGAAATAGTGCGACAGGACGTTTTACCGGATGTTCCAGCCGCGCGCGGGACGACCGACAGACGGATTACGGACGCGCCCGCAATTGCGTACACTTCAAAAAATATCGATGTGGATTTAACATCATGCGGTGTCTGTATAATTTTCACTATGTTTATATCTAGCGTTTATATCAACATTGTTATGGTGAAATCAACACCAACATGATGAGATACTATTAAGTACTCTCTAAAGTGAGCTACATCAAGTAGATACTATTAAGTACCCTCTAAAACTTCGAGTGAATCTCACTTTGAGGAGTGAAATCTCACTCCTAAAGATTGAAAATTGAACCACTCTTTATCAAGACTAGCTCAATTTTCACTCTTTAAAGTGAAATTCCATTCTAAAGAATTAAAAGAGTAAGATTAAGATATAAAAATAATTAATTAAGACTTAAAATATAAAAAAAACGCGGTGTCTACATAATTTTCACTGTATTAGTATTAGCACCAACACAGTGAAAATTATATTGACACCACGTGTTAAATCCATACAAATATTTTAGAGTGTATCAACGATTGCCGCGTGTAAATCTATGGACAATGAATATTAAGTAAAAAATAAAAATAAAAAAAAAAATAAATATCATCAAACATGTATAGCAAATGACGAAACCATGTTCGTGTCTATAGGAGGATTGTACATCGATTGCGAACGCATACTTATGGTGGGACAATGTTGAAAACAGAGTCAGAATAGAGGAAGATTATATCCCAGTGACCGTAGGCAATAACATGTTATAATGCACGAATCGATCGAGTTACAATACTGTTGTCGTGAACAAGAACTGTACCTTTAATCAACGTTTCTCTTAATAATACGTAAAGAGTAACACGACGGTCTTATTTATCTATTTGATTAGGTCTTTAAGGTCAAAAGATCGCGGTGCTGTTTTAACCGAGTGTCTTTAACGTCATATAATTATTTTTTGAAAATTACATGGTATATCAGTGGATAACGTATGTCGAAATAAGCTTGTAATGCACTGCGGGATAAAGGCTGTTTATTCGCGGTATCGTAGATTTAGTACGCCAAAGGGATCGTACAGCCGCAAAGTGCATATAAAGGTGTGCATATTGACCCTTAATAGTATCTAATTGCGTGTAATTATTAGCGCCACATCAAAGGCCGGCGCGTTCCGCCATTAGACCGATGAATGCCTAATTAATAAGCATTTGCAAATGTCGGTTTTGCTCGCGTACGGCTAGGGGGGAGGTGGAGGGAGGGAAGGTTCCAGATTCCCTATCAGTTCCTATCTGCCGCCATTTATTCAGGCGCATCACGTCACTGTGTCACTCGTGCAACAATACGCGTGTGCACGCATCGCTGATATAGCCGACACGCCGACCGGTAAATTATAACTCGCTGAGTAAGAGCGTAGCGCGGTAGAGTGCCGGGGATATAAACGCTGTGCCGTAATGAAGCGCCGCGCGCGATGTATCATAATCTCGCATTTAGCGAATAATTGTCACGTTCGATTTTACACCGCATTGTGCAGTTTACCAATGCCAATTATTGAGGGGGGGTGTAGAATGCGTCGGAAAGATGAAAGAAATAAACATGTAAAATAAAACCGACGCGGCGCTACCGTTAAAATCTGGAAACGCATTAAAGCCAGACATTTGCGCCGCACGACAAATCGCACCCTACAAATCGTACGGTGTATATATGTATATTTAGCTATTACAGAACGGATAACCGGAAAATAAACGCGGTGCGCGCTTCCAGATTATACAGCCAATAAATCCCAATCATTTCTTTGGCTGCGTTTTCACTGCGGCGAAATTTCGAAAAGCGCGTTTTAACACGTGGCGGAAGCGCGTTACCACCGTGTGCATCGTACATGAATAGCTCGAACAGTATGGCTCGGTGATTCGAGGAGATATGGTATGAGAGATGGCGCGCATCATCCCTTAAATACCCGCATAAAATGGCTCTCCCTATCGCTCGAGAAAGGAGAGCGAAAGCTTTACATGAACCGGATCTGTAGGAGGGTTGTTACGACCGAGCGGAGAGCCATTGCTGTCTTCCGTAGATGCACGAGAGCTGGATGAGAAATAACCAGGTCGGTGGAACGGGATTCTGCGAAACGACTGCGAATGTATCACGATAGGACAAGGTAGATAGAAAAAAAAGGGACAGGAAGAGAATGGGTAAAGGATTATATCGACGTTTATTATATCGAATTAATAATGCGAATGATTTTATCGTAACTGACGTATTCGACTAAAGACAAGAAATTGAAAGGAAGACCAAATTAAATTCCGTCTCGACTGGTGTTAGATTTAAGCCAGTCTGAAATGGACAATGAAGGGAAAGGTACATGGGGAGAAAAAATAAAGAATGTCACGGATTCGGTCCACCTCCGCGAATGGGACCTCGTCCATCTCCATTTAAATCGTATTGCGTGGCGATGCTTAACTTTAAAAATGGTGTCTGTATATTACCTGCTCCAATCGTTCCTCTCCTCTCTCTCTCTCTCTCTCTCT